>NC_080174.1:85097702-85397702 GCF_950295315.1 Erinaceus europaeus | reverse complement strand
CACTTGGGAGAATGTCCTGCTCTGAAAGAAAAAAAAAAAAGCATATCTAAGTCAGAAACCTAAGTCAAATGTTCTACATCACAAATATATTATTTTTATATCTAGAAGTGAAATTCAACATCTGTTATATAAGGGAGAGGGAGAGGGATGGGGAGAGGGATAGGGAGAGGGAAAGGCAAAAGGAGAGGGAGAGGGGAAGGGAGAGGGAAAGGGAGAAGGAGAGGGATGGGAAGAGGGAGAGGGAAAGGGAGAGGGAGAGGGGAAGGGAGAGGACTGGGAAGAGGGTGAGGGAGAGGGAGAGAGATTATTCTTCATTTGTCCCTCCAGATCCACTCTTTTACTCTGTCCTCCTGAAGCCTGGGAGGCTGATCTTCAGGGATTTTACACCTATGGGGTCTCTAGTCCTCTGAGTGCTGGTTAGGTTTCATAAATTGGTAGTGGGGACATCAGACTGGAGGGAACACGAAAAGAAAGAGCCCCCTATGCTGACTGCAGTACTGGAGTAGCTAAAACTCATCTGCTTTAGGACTTCTAGGAAAGACTACAGCTAGACTAAGCTTCACCCCTTATTTTCTCTTATTCTGCAAGCAAGTGAATTTTCAAAGGAAAAAAAATAACATTATTCCAGGTCACAGCTCCCATTAGCATAGGACCCTTCTTCTAATCTAGGTGACTAGTCAACAACTAAATGACATTTAACTAATGCTCCATTCAACCCCATAGACTTAAAAAAAAATTTATTATTATTTTTATTTACTGGGTAGAGACAGCTAAAAATTGAGGGGGAGGGGGGAAGAGAGAGGGAGAGAAAGACAGAGACACCTGCAGCCCTGTTTGACCACTCGTGAAGTTTTCCCCTGCAGGTGGGGACCTGGGGCTCGACCCTGCGTCCTGTGCACTGTAACAGGTGCACTCAACCAGGTGTGCCACCACCTGCCCCCCCACACACCGCCATAGACATTTGACTGGAAACAGCTTTCTACCATCGCAACTGTTGGTGCTTCGTTCATTATACCGTCCTGCTTATCCTCAACCCTGCCCACACATATTATAAATAGCATCTCTACTAAACTCTCTTCCACTGCATTTGGGAGAGGAGTCAGCTTCTTTTTTTTTTCCATGTCTATACTCATTTTTAATGATCTCTGGACATTTAATCAGCTTAGATATTTTTCTCCTCTACAGATCTCCAGATAAAGCATACACGGCACATAGACAAGAGCAGATCAGACTCATTTACTGCTCATAGAACAGCACATTTCAGACTTAAGATGAACATTTAACAGCAACAACAACAAAAATCTATCCAGAGGATCCAAAGGCAACCATGTAGCATAACATGTAAACTGCAAATATATTTTAAAATGCAAGATACTCTATAGCATTTGCGAGGTAGGACTTTACAGTGATTTAAGAAATCTACCTCACTGCTAACTCAAAGTTGTACAGATGTACAAGGCACAACTGAGTGTTGGTGCTAAAGTGGAGTCAGCTTCTTACAGGAACTTTGACACAGATTTCTCTAAAAACTGCAGAAAGTCTAGATGCAAATTCAAAATACCCTCCTTCTGGACCTAGCCCAGTAATGGACACAGAGCAGCGTCTTAATGAGTAATTGTTCAAAGAATGACTGAGTAAAATCTAATAGGGTTATAGAATATTTTTATGACTTTCATCTGTTTAGTTTTTAGAGAGAGAGAGAGAGGAAAGTGAAAGAGACCACAGCACCAGAGCTTCCTGCAATAACGTGGGGGCCGAGCACCAACCTAGGTACTCAAATGTCAAAGCACCACACTATCCAAGTGAGTTATTTTGCCCTCCCTGAGTCTGTGACTTTCGGAAAAAGTTATCAACTAGTATTATTACCTCAAGTAGCTTTTATGAGGTAGAAGTAGTGTCTACCCAGAACTCATGGCTGCCAGTCATAATTTTGTTTGTGAATTCCAAGAAATGGTAATTAATTATTATTTTTAAAAATGTATTTATTTATTTATTTCCTTTTGTTGCCCTTGTTTTATTGTTGTAGTTATTATGGTTGTTGTTATTGATGTCATTGCTGTTGGATAGGACAGAGAGAAAGGGAGAGAGGAGGGGAAGACAGAGAGGGGGAGAGAAAGACACCTGCAGATCTGCTTCACCACCCGTGAAGTGACTCCCCTGCAGGTGGGGAGCCAGGGCTTGAACCGGGATCCTTAAGCCGGTCTTTGTGCTTTGCGCCATGTGCGCTTAACCCGCTGGGCTACCGCCCAACTCCCTTAATTATTTTTTTTAATATTATTTGTGTGTTTCATTTTACCTGTGCACTACTCAGCTCTGGCTTATGGTGGTGCAAGAGATTGAACCTATGACTTTAGAACCTCAAGCATGAAAGTATATTTGCAGAACTATGATGCTATCTCTCTGCACCATCTAAAAAATGTTAAATGTCAGTACTATAGAGCAATATAATTTGTTATATTCATGCTATATTATATTATGCTACATTGATAAGACTACATATATATATAGATGTAATAGTATATATGCACTATAATTTATTGCAACATAGTATAATTTTCATAACAAGAGAATATATTCTATGCATGCCATACTATTGTCTATTGTCTCTCATCTACAGAAACCTTGAAAATCCTTCATGTGCTGGTTTGAACAGTGTATGCAGATAATTTAAAGTATTTTCTTATAGAGGCATCAAACTAAATAATGTGGCGTCAATCATCAGGACAGGTGAAGAAATCAAGTCTTGGAATGGTAATGAAATATTCCCAAAGCAATTCATTTCCCTGGATTAGAAAGGGTCATCAAGATGTTGAAGTCAAGCCTCTTACGCCATCACTACACAGCTGACTGAGTCTTCCATCTTTTCAAGATGAACATGAATGATGTGGTTTTTATATACACTTCTGATGTTGGACATACAAGTTTCTCAGTGTTCTGGGACCACTCTTTCTCATCAAAAAGGAATCTTTTTTTTTCCAGAAATTACTTCTTGAAAATTTAAGGGAATTATAAACAAAGGATCAGGCTCTCTCCATTTGAGATTAGAGTTCCATTAGCAAAAAGCTGCTTCTCAGTAAGTAGAACACCATACCATGCTGCACTAAAAGTATTTCGAAGCATTCCGGAGGTGATAAAGGAGGATGAATATGATTTCCATTTCTAGCATATTTTAATAACTTTCCTGTCATTTCATATTTTACCATTTAAAGATGCATTTCAACTTACTGCTGTTCCACAACATTCTCCCATGTTCAAAGACTGCAGAATTTTATGCATTTTACTGTTCCATGTTTCCCTTCCTTAACAGACTTTAAAGCTAAAATGAAGGAAAGGGCTATCGATGATGGAAAAACAGTGTGAATATTTCCCTTACTGTTACTGTTATTAGTAACAGTAACCTGATAGCCATTTTAACTATGATTTTTTTTTACTTTATTACATTTTTTTTTTTGCCACCGGCGTTATTGCTGGTGCTCAGTGCATGTATAACTCCACCATTGTTGCTGGCCTCCTCCTTCTCCTCCTCTTCCTCCTCCTCCCTTCCTCCTCCTTCTCCTCCTCCTCCTCTTCCTCCTTCTTCTTCCTCCTCCTCCTCCTCCTTCTTCTTCCTCCTCCTCCTCTCCTTCCCCTACCCCTTCTTCTTCTCCTCCTCCTCCTTCTTCTCCTCCTTCTCCCCCTCCTACTCCCTTTTTTGATTGTTTTGTTTTATTTTTAATTTCTTATTATCTTCATGTATTGACTAGAGACAGCCAGAAACTGAGAGGAAAGGGAGAGATGGAGAAGGAGAGACAGAAAGACACCTGAACCCTGCTTCACCACTCTCAAAGCTTTCCCCCTACAGGTGGGAACCAGGGGCTTGAACCGAGGTCCTTGCACATTATAACATGTGCACTCAACCAGGCGCACAGAAACTGGCCCCTCTTCTTCCCTTTGTGGTAGAGACAGAAATGGAAAGGGAGAGAGAAGGGGAGAGTGAGGGAGAGAGAAAGAGAGAGACCTGCAGCACTGCCCCACTGCTTGTGAAGCTCCTCCCACCCTGTCTCCCACCCAGCATAATGGTTATACAAACAGACTCTCATTCTTGAGGCTCCATAGTGTCAGGTTCAACCCCCCCAGACTACAGGGGGGAAAAAAGCAGGGGGGAGATAGATAGTGATAGCTATAAAGTCAATCTATCACCATGACCTTAGGAGACTACTGCAGTTTCCAGTGGAGGGAATGGGGACACAGAAGTCTGGTGGTGGGAACATTGTGGAATTATAACGGGGGCTTGATCCCAGATCCTTGTGCATAGAAGCATGTGTGCACCACTGTCTAGGCCCCAACGATAATCGTTTTAAAATCCTATGTCATGGTTCTATCAAGTGATATAAAAGCAATAACCAAGTCTTTTAATAAAGTTACTTTTAGTCCAATTTGGTTGTGCGTTATTCTGAAATTACATTCATAAATGTTTCATTTTGATCTTTGTGGTAATTAATTCACGGAACATTCTGAAATCAGTATGTGACAGATATACACTGGTTTTAATTCTTCTCCAATAACCACTTTCCATCTGCAATGCCAAATGTATTTCCACTTCCTTAACAACAGTTCAGACTGTTGTGAAGAAATCACAACTCCAGCCTTAGGACTTCCTTGAATCTCAGCATCTTCCCTTTACAGCATCTAGACTCTGGAGGAATACAGTGACCGGTGTGTCGGATTTGGATTTGGGAAGAGGATCTAATCCACTATTCATTTATTTATTCACTTAATTTACTTATCTTTGCTCCTCCTTCCTTCCCTATTCAGGTTCCACTGCCTCTAATATCTTTTTGCCTCCAGGGTTATTGCTGGGGCTCAGTGCCCGCACTACAAATCCACAGCTCCCGGAGACCATTTTTGCCAGTTATAGTTGTTGTTGTTGTTGTTGCTGCTGCTGCTATTACTGTTATTGTTGTTTTTGTTAGACAGGACAGAGAGAAATTGAGAGGGGGGAACACAGAAAGGAGGAGAGAAACATAAACACCTGCATACCTGCTTTATCACGTGTAAAGCGACCCCCCTATAGGAGGAGAGTCCGGGGCTCAAACCGGGACCCTTGCGCGGGTCTTTGTGCTTCTCACTATGTGCGTTTCATACAGTGTGCCACCGCCTGGCCCCCTCCATTCTTATTTTTTACTAGCACACATAGAATTTCTACTTTATAGTCCCCCACAGTCCATATTCTACTCTACTGACTGCAGTAATGACCAAACGGCTATAGTTATCATGCATTTAAGCCAGAATAAATTCAAGTGCTGTGGTCACACCCAGTGGTAAAAGTGTAGCTATTGTGTTGCTGTTTCTTCTCTTTGACCAGTTATCTCCCCATTTATCTTTCTTCTCTGGTCAAGAAGTTACAAAGAATAGATCAGAATGTCTTCTGTGTCAATAGAAAAATGAGATATTATACGAATTCTTTCCCAATGTCTCTCAGCTTCAGTTCAATCAACTCTGTTATGTGATGCTTAGGCAGAAACACTGCAAACTGCCTTTCAGATGATTTCTTTTAGGTGCAAACAAATGGGAATCACCAAAAAATACAGAACAAAGAGAGCTGCTGCTCTGGGACTGCCTTCGTGCTTGGAACAACAGAATCTCCTTCCACACTTCCTCCTGGCAATGCCACAAACAGCCATGCACATGCCTTCTTGTGCGTCTCTCACTTAGCTTCACCGTAACCTGCTAATGTTTCAGATCATTCTCACACACCTCTAACACCATCTTTCTTTTCACTTAGCCTTGAGAATGGGAATCGTTTAGTGCAACTAACTAGTCTCTGACTTACTTGGGTGGGTCCTATTCATTTTCATCATCCCATGTTTGTGTTATCAGTTTCTTGTATTAAATTCATTTTATTTTATTAAAACCTGTGCGTTAGAGAAGCTAGGTCTCCTTTAATTTGCGCACCTCCGACACAATGGAGTGGGTTTTTTTTTTTTTTTCCTTTTCAGCAGGTGAAGAACTCACTTCCCTAGAACTTCTTCACATTCCATCCTCCCCACCCCCAGACTATTTATATGAAACTTGAGTGGTTGCCAGAGTGATGATTCATATTAGCGCTTGTCTTATCTTGACCCTATATACGCAACTCTTCTTACAGAATGTGGGGTATACTTTTTTGGAATGCCTTTAATTACTAGTGATTTATGATTGGCTTATAGAATCATAAGATCTCAGCCTTGTACACCCGGAGAAGCTATAAACACAGGGGTGCATGTATCCTTTGGAATTGTTTCTTGTCCTTTGGATATATGATTTAAGGATGGTGTTTCTGGGTCATAAATTATTTCCATCTTGATTTAATAACTCTGCATACAATTTCTCATAGAAGCTGCATCAGTTTGCACTTGACATAAGGCATTTTGATGGCTTACAATCACCATTTCTGGGTTAGCTGGAAAAATCCTAATCATCTTTTCAGATACTTAAATGTGGGCAACATTATTTTCATTTCTTAGTGTCCTCAGCTGGAAAACAAAAACAAAACAAACAAACAAACAAAAAAGCGCTAGGTATTGGAAACTCTATCCCCAAATTTTTTGAAAATTTTACTCATCCATAAACTATTAAATCCTGGGGGCTTCTGCACTAAACCACTAAACTTTTTGAAATAAGTAGCACAAAGGCCAGCCAGACGGATCATATGGAAGTCTGCCTACAGAGAGCTGTGGTGTCTTTTCCTATCTCTGTCTCTTTCTCTCTTTTTCTCTTTCTCCCTACCTGACCAGAACACTAATCAGCTATGGCTTCAGATGTTACCAAGAAATTCTGATCCTTAAGTTTGAATCCCTGTAGCATAAACCACTAACATTATCTCCCTGATCCTATCTCTATCTGAAAAAGCTGACCTGGAGCAATAAATCGCCAGCAATGACAACAACAATGTAGTAATAATAATAACAATAATAATATAGACATCATTTATTCTTGTTTGTTTTACTAAAGGGGTATTTTTGTTTGAACTAGCATAGAATGCAGTACAAACTGAGGAATAAAGAGAAATAAATAATAAGGAATAAAGAGCTGCTACTCCCATGCACAGCAGCATTACAACCTAGCTAGAGTGATCTACTTAGCTCTGGGATTTTGTGTCTTTAACCATCAGGAGATTGGAAAAGAACTAGATTATAATTACCCATCAACTCTGTGAGCCTAATGAAGTTCCAGGAAATCAGTAGACATAAATGCAAACTGTAAAATCCAACTCTCTACACTAGAGAAGTGATTAAAATGTCCAAAATTAAACCCCTCTCATCCTTTGTGCTTGTGCATACCCAGTCTCACATCTCATCACACATTTAGAAAGATGATCATGCTCAATTATAGCTGCCTTTGGATCTGACTGCTGGAGTGTAAACAGCATAGATAAAAATGATTCTTCGTAAAGACTGGGATAGTGGGATGGAAATAGTGGAGAGCAAAACAATTCAAGCAGGGGGTAGTATATGTGGTGTAAAAAGTTATTTTTTAGATAAAACTGCTGAAGACTCTGAGCATGCCGTGGAGAGAAAATAAGTTTCTTTTATTAGGCAGTGAGTAGCAAGATGTTTTCACATAAATGACTGGAAAATATTAAGAACTAATGTGAATTAGACTAGCCTGAAACAATAAGTAACAAAGAGATAATGGCATCTTTTAATATTCAACAGATTGCAAGGTAGCTCACCTAAGTGCTGATCTGAGTAAAACATAATCTCATGAACAGTCACTTAGAACCACTTTTCCAGAATGAAATCTGCTCTCTGTAGATTACTAACAGGGTAAAAACTTGAAAGTGTGTGTGTGTGTGTGTGTGTGTGTGTGTGTGTGTGTGTGTGTTTTCTCTATGGTCCTGCCTTCCTTTCCTTTCTAAATCACACCTACTTCCCAGTGTCCTTCCTTTTTCTCTCTTCTCTCTCTGGTCTTGGGGTCTTGACTAAGTTGGGATTGAGAGCCCTCTAGTCATCTGCCCCTAACATTGCTCCCCTTCTGGACCACCGGCATTCTTTTTTTTTTTTGGGGGGGGGGTGGCAGCCAGTGGAAGTTCAGGCTTCTGTAACTTCTTCTCTGGGCACATGTGCATTGGCAAGATGACCATACGCCATGCCGGACAGAAAGTATTCTTAATATACAATTTGTTTGGATGAATACTAATGTCTGATATTCACAGTGTGAAGAGAAAGTGACAGCGTACTTCCATGGCTCCACTTATAAAGGCAATGCCTTAATGGGTTTATTAATGAGTTTCCATCCAATAAAAAGTATCTAAATAGGAAAGTTTATATTGTATTCTGAAAAATTTAAAAAAGCAACTTGCACCATGGCTTACTTTTTTCTAGTTGAATACATCTTAACATACCATAAAAACTGTTTTGTTTTTCAATCACCTTTGGTTCCACTTTGAATCGGGGAAAAACAAAAACAAAAAAAGTTCTATATTCAAAACCTTATGTTCAAATAGAGTAACAATATCATATTTTAAGCCCTCTCAGCATCTGAAGGTTACCATCTTCAAGCTGCAATTGCACCAAGTGTTAAGTTGACTAGAAAAGATGTAGAAAGTATGAGGGGGATGCTGGCTTCATAGAAGGTGGGAGTGTTTCTGATTCTTCAATCTTGTGGAAAAGCTTTAGAAGTATAGGTATCAGCTGTTTCCTGAAGGTTTTGTAAAATTTGTTTGTGAAGCCATCTGGTCTAGGGCTTTTGTTGTTGGGAAGATTCTTACTAACTTTCAATTTCTTTCTCTGTGATTGGTGCATTTAGGTTTTGTAGTTCTTCTTGGTTCAGTTTTGGAAGGGCATATGTTTCTAGGAATTCTTCCATTTCTTCCAGATTCTCTAGCTTGGTGGCATATAGTTCTTCACAGAAGTTTCGCATGATTTTTTGGATTTCAGTGGTGTTGGTTATGATCACTCCTTTATTGTTTACAATTCTATTTATTTGGGTCTTTTTTTTTTTTTAGTGAGTCTGGCTAGGGGGTTGTCAATCTTGTTTAATTTTTCAAAGAACCAACATTTGGCTTCACTGATCTTTTGTATGGTTACCTTATTTTTGATGTTGTTTATTTCTGCTCTAATTTTCTAACCTCATCAAAGCAAGAACTGAAAAAACTGAATAAGGGCAAGAGACTGGCATACTTTAACGACGACTCTTTAATCACTATCAGGCCACCCCATCAGCTGGGGCCCTAGTCGGAGAGCCCTGAGATTCCCAAACAGACATGATGGGCCTAGACCTGGAATAAATCCCTCTCTCCATTGTTATCAGTCATTCCTATCAGGAACAACACAATAGACCCCTTTGTGGGCCCCCATAGGACCTTATTCTCAACTTGGATCAACAATGGTAGAGAATGTTCCATCCTTAGAAGGGAGGCTGGACAATATACTCTATGCTACACCTGAGGAAGATGGGTCCTGATACTAGGGCAGCTTGGGATGTTCCTACTTATGACCACAGAATGTGAGCTCAGATCTACAGGGATGCAGAGGTCACATAGGCTCCTAAGCTGAATATGGGCCTCAGATCACATCAAATTGATGTGGTTTACAGTCAACAATATTTATATACCTTTCCCATATTTGGGAGCTACTCTCTTCCCTGATCCAGCTTTCTGGTTTTTCTGCCAGCCATGACATCATCTCCCCAGACAATAATAGGATCCACCTGCATATCAGATTTCAGGCTCAGATGAAAAAAAAAAAAAAAACACTAGTCTAGCCACAAGCCCTTAGGAATATAACTAAAATATGATTACTGGCTATCTACAAAATAGAGACACCCCTCCCCAACTCTTCATCTGCATTATTCCAGCCTTTAGGTCCATGATTGGATCCACCTGCATATCAGATTTCAGGCTCAGGGTAAAAAAGAAAAAGAAAAAGAAAAAAACTAGTCTAGCAACAGGCCCTTAGGAATATAACTAAAATATGCCTACTAGCTAGCTACAAAATGGAGACCCACCCCCCAACTCTTCATCTGCACTATTCTAGTCTTTAGGTTCATGATTGTTCAACAATTTGCTTGGCTTTGTATGTTAACTCTCTTGTCAACCACCCAGTTTCAGATGCCAGCAGGATGCTGATCAGACTTTCCTGGACACACAACCCCACCAATGTGTCCTGGAGCTCTGCTTCCCCAGAGCCCTTCCCCACTAGGGATAGAGAGACAGACTGGGAGTATGGATTGACCTGTCAATGCCCATGTTCATCAGGGAAGCAATTACAGAAGCCAGATCTCCCACTTTCTGCATCCCACAATAACCTTGGGTCCATACTTCCAGAGGGATAGAGAATAGGAAAGCTATCAGGGGAGGGGATGGGATACAGAGATCTGGTGGTGGGAATTGTGTGGAGTTGTACACCTCTTATCCTATGGTTTTGTCATTGTTTCCTTTTTGTAAATAAAAATTTTTTTAAAATAAAGTACAAGGGAGTGTTTACTATCTCCTAAAACAAACTTCCAGATATCTATAGGTCAAGTCAGTATGACTAAAAGAGATTTAATTCACTTAGCAAGTTTCTGGATCTGATCTTATGCTCTAATCAATACAATCTAAGTTTGCCTTCAGAAGCAGTTGGAGACTTTAAATAAATATAGCATAGGTTTTAGGATTCTAATTAGTATTGCCAACTTTCAGTGGGTGTCTAAAAAGTTAAATTACATCCATGATCTGAAACCTTAATTTCACCTACCTTAATACTGCTAGCAGTTCTTCCCTTGGTTGCTATACACGCAAATAAAACAGAAAACAAAAAACCTCTTGGGTATATTTCATGTGAGAGAGACTCACTACATGTAGTGAGATGACATAATTCTTGACCTTCAGTTGTGCAGGAGAGATGAATCAATAATGATTCATCCTACAGCATTGAGTTCATCCTTGGAATGTGTCTGGCTCATCACGTGCAAAGTGCTATGACAAGAATAGACAGTCGAATGACTAGAGGAACAAGTGAGTGGAAGTCAGACTGAGCATCCCAAGGCAACCTTCACAGAGGAAGTACAGTCGTTTCACAGTTTCTGCAGCTAAGAAGCAAAGGGGGAGCCCTTTCCCTCCATATATCTATTCTCTCGGGTGATTATTTTAAAATGAAAAAAAAAATCCACATATTACTTCCTTGCGTCACACTCTTCAAGACATTCATGTCACGTTTAGAATGATAAAAATCCTCTTGGATGACACACACGTGTCTAATTACAGGATCCTACTTGACTTTGTCAATCACAACTTTCAGTTTGCCTTCCAGATGCCTTCCCCATCTCTCCCCATGTTGCTAGTCCCTTGAAGGAGTTCATCTTCAAACTCGATTCAGGGTTGATGCAATATGTCTTCCTTGCCCCAGAACGTTTCCTTGCTCTTACCTGGCTACCTCATTCCTCAGCCTGCAGCTTAAATACCATCTCTTCAGACAAATCTTTACTGGCTTTCCTTACTTGTTTATAGTCTTATTAAATTATCCTTTTTTTCTTATTCATAGTATTATAAATTATATATTATAAATATATGTATCTGTTTGTAGGACTACATAGTCTTATGGCCCGCAGAAGCTCAAGGTCAATGTTGTCAGCCATTGAATAATCTGTGCAAGGCAAAAGAAAGTATTTGCTGACAAAAATATGACTGAATAAAACAGACCTGCTCTATGCTTCTTTCTGGATACACTGAAGTATGCAGATGCAAAGGAAGTTGATTGCCATGGACAAGACATAGACCCAGAGTGCTACATAAACGAGAAATATTCACTCACAGGTAACTATTATTGATGGGATATGTAATCTCACTTTGGAGGTAGAGATATTATTACCTTCGTGATGGGAACTTTGCTATAACCTCTAAATATTTTTCATTAAATTTTCAGGACCACTTTTATTGGCATTTTACACTTTAGAATTCTGAAGAACATAAGTGGAAAATGACTCATTTAATCTCACTCGTTGAGGAAAAAAACAGAGACACGGTTCACACCCAGGCACTATTCCTGCAGCGATCATGCAATTAGCATGCCATTTTTTTTCTTTAACATTGGAAGGCATTATTTAGCAAAGATGAAGGCAGAAACCATGAGGGTTTGAGTCAAGACACAGAGAAAAATTGGGAATGAAAGTGGAATTTCAGGACAAGAAAATGAAACTGGTTTTTCTTTAGATAATAATAATTAAAAAAAGATTCTGTTGTCGGTAGGACATAGGAGTCTATGGAAAGTTAGTCTCTTTTTTAAATTTTTTTTTATTATTGGGGAATTAATGTTTTACACTCAATAGTAAGTACAATAGTTTGTACATGCATAACATTCCCCAGTTTCCCATATAATAATACAACCCCCACTAGGTCCTCTGAAGCCTTCTTGGACCTATATTTTCCCCACCCACCCACCCCAAAGTCTTTTACTTTGGTGCCATATGCCAATTCCATTTCAGGTTACTTCTGTTTTCTTTTCTGATCTTGTTTTTCAACTTCTGCCTGAGAGTGAGATCATCCCATATTCATCCTTCTGTTTCTGACTTATTTCACTCAACATAATTTTTTCAAGGTCCATCGAAGACCGGCTGAAAACGGTGAAGTCACCTTTTTTTTTTTTTTACAGCTGAGTAGTATTCCATTATGTATTTATACCACAACTTGCTCAGCCACTCATCTGTTGTTGGACACCTGGGTTGCTTCCAGGTTTTGGCTATTACAAATTGTGCTGCCAAGAACATATGTGTACACAGATCTTTTTGGATGGGTATGTTGGGTTCCTTAGGATATATCCTCAGGAGAGGAATTGCAGGATCATAGGGTAGGTCCATTTCTAGCCTTCTTTTTTAATCTCATACAAATATACATTAGATATGAGGATTTAGGTTATGTATAGAAAATGAGATCTAAAACTTAACTGAAAAGCAGAGCCCTGCAGGTAGCTCAGCTGTAGGACACAAACCCTTCATTCTTGAGGCACTGGATTCAATTCGCTGCATCGTGTGGGAGCATTAACAGACAACTCTGAGGTCTGTGAATGGTAGAGGATTGTTTGGTGTCTGTCTCTCTGACTCTGAAAATAAAGGAGGGACTGGGGGGGGCAGGCTTTAGCACACCAGGTTAAACACACATAGTGCAGTGCAAGCATCCCAGTTCAAGTCTCTGGATCCCCATCTGCAGTGTGTAGGGGGGGATCACTTAGCAAGCAGTGAAGGAAGTCTGCAGATGTCCTTCTCTCTCTTCTGTCTTCCCCTCCTCTCTCAATTTCCTTCTGTCCTATCCAACAACAATAGCAGCAGCAACAATGGAAAAAAAGATGGCCGCCAGGAGTAGTGGATTCCTAGTGCAGGCACTGGTTAAGGCACTAGACTCTCAAGCATGAGGTCTCAAGTTCCATCCCCAGCAGCACATGTACCAGAGTGATGGGTGGTTCTTTCTCTCCTCCTATCTTTGGGATGCAATTGGATCAACCTTCTCGTGGTGCATCCCGTGAGTACCCATTCATTGGGGAAACTGACGATCCTTCCTAGCCGATTGAATCCACATGGATCCCAGTCACTTTCAAAGCCAGCAACAAGCAGCTCCTGACAGCTTTCAACCTGACCTGTTGACTGGCTACGGAAGAAGGGCAAACGCTAGAAGAAGAAGAAGTGCAGGCACCAAGCCCCAGGGATAAGCCTAGAGGCAAAAAAAAAAGGATAAGATAGGATGGTGCTGCACCCAGTTGAGTGTACACATTACAGTGCACAAGGGCCCAGGTTCAAGCCTCTGGTCCCCACCTGCAGGGGGAAAGTTTCACCCAGTATGAAGCAGTGCTGCAGATGTCTCTCTCTGTCTACCTCCCTTCCCTCCCAATTTCTCTCTGTCCTGTCAAATAAAATAAAGCAAAGTTCATGAACACAAAATATAGGCTATAAAAACAGTTAAGCAGTATCATACATTAATAAGATCCAAGGATTTTTGCCTCAACACTGTTCTTTTTATTTTTATAAATATGTATTTATTATTTAATAGAGACAGAGAAAAATTCAAATGGGAGGAGGAGATAAAGGAAAAGAGACAGAGAGACACCTGCAGTCCTACTGCACCACTCATGAAGCTTCCCCCTGTAGGTGGGGACCAAGGGCTCGAACTCAGGTCTTTTGCACACTGTAATGTGTGTGCTTAACTAGGTGTACCACCAGCTGGCCCCCAGCACTGTATTTTTTTAAAAAGGTACAATATTTTTCTCTGCTTTTTTTTCACCAGTATTTTCAAGTCTATCTGCAATATTCTTACCTTTAGGTTTGATTATTGAACAATTTGTTCTGCTTCATATCTTTTGTTGTTATTGTCATTGTTGTTGATTTAATAATGTGGAATTATTAAAGACTGTGGAATAAGAGGGGTACAATTCCATACAATTCCCACCACCACAGTTCCATATCCCATCTCCCTCCATTGGAAGTTTCCTTATTCTTCATCCCTCTGGGAGTATGGACCAAAGATCTTTATGGGGTACAGAAGGTGGGAGTTCTGGCTCCCGTAATTGCTTCTCCACTGGACATGGGCCTTGTTAGGCTGATCCATATGCCCAGCCTGTTTCTATCTCTCCCCAGTGGGGCAAACCTCTGGGGAGGTGAGGTTCCAGGACACATTGGTGAGGTGGTTTGCCCAGGGAAGTTAGGTTGCATCACGGTAGCCTCTGTAACTCAGTGGCTGAAAAGCATTAAAATATACAGAACAAGTTATTTCATAATCAGGAACCTAAAATTAAGAACATAACAGATGAGATTTGGGGTATTCAGGTAAGAAGAAGCTAGGAAGTCTATTTTAGGTCTATCCCAAGGGTCTGATTTATATCTTAATGCTTTTCAGCCACCAAATTGCAGATGCTACCATGATGCCAACCTGACTTCCCTGGACAGACGACCTCACCAATGTGTTTTAGAACCTCACCTCACCAGAGCCCTGCCCCACTAGGGAAAGACAGAAACAGGCTGGGGGTATGGATCAACCTGTCAGAGCCCATGTCCAACAGAGAAACAATTACAGAAGCCAGACCTCCCACCTTATGCAAACCCCATAATGATCCTGGGTCCATGCTCCCAGAGAGATAAAGAATAGAAAAGCTTCCAATGCAGGGGATGGGATATGGAACTTTGGTGGTGGAAATTGTATGGAACTGTACCCCTCTTATCCAACAGACTTGTCAATCATTATTAAATAAAAGGGGGGGCAGAGAAAGGAGAAAGCAAAAAAATTCCCAAAGAAGACTGAAACTAATCTGGCAGTATTACTGATAGCATATGGCATAATACTGTCTCAGTAGAACATAAATTGTTTCTGTTTTTATTTTTAAAGATACAAAATAATTCCTAAGAGTAAATACATTCACAAGCCTGACAAATACCTAACACATCTGATTTAAGCAAAGTAGAGAACAGAAGAAACAGTTATTAGAGGGAAAAGAGGGTCAACAAACAGCCAACAAATCTCAGACTTTTGCTTCTTATACTCCCTGGGGTTCTGCAAAGATTTATTTGACAAGAGAGTCTATGATTTCAAAGGCAATACTTGAGGGCTAAGAAAGAATCAATCTCACAGGGCACTTCCCACACCTTGTCATGTGATCAGCCAAAGCTGTAGACCCAGCACCACATGGGAGAGGCTGTCACTAAGGGTTCCTGGTCTTAGTTATTCTAATACTGAAGGAAAAAGTGACTCAGAGTAGTGAGATTACATATACATGAGGCTCCAGCTCTGCAAATAAACAGTGTTTGAGAGTCGCTATACTACCACCTGTAATAATACACTCTCAAAATTCTCCAGAGCATTTTTTTTTTTTTTTGCCTCCAGGGTTATCGCTGGGGCTCGGCGCCTACACTACGAATCTACTGATCCTGGAGGGCACTTTTTCCCATTTTGCTGTTGTCAGATAGGACAGAAAGAGAATTTGAAAGAAGAGGGGAAGACAGAGAGGGGAGAGAAAGACAGACACCTGCAGACCTGCTTCACCACCTGTGAAGCAACTCCCCTGCAGGTGGGGAGCCGGGGGCTGGAACCAGGTTCTTCACGCTGGTCCTCGAGCTTCGTGTCATGTGCTTAAGCCACTGTGCTATCACCCGACCCCCGCATTTTATTTTTTACCGGAGCACTGCTCAGCCCACTCTGATGGAGTGTGTGTGTGTGTGTGTGTGTGTGTGTGTGTGTGTGTGTGTGTGTGTGTGTGTGTGTGTTGGGGGTGGGGGTTGTAGCCCCAGGGATAAGATTCTCTTTGCATAACCATTATGTAATCTACCCCCACCCCTACAGCAATGCTTTTCAAACTACATTTATCCTAGTTTCATACCTGCAACTTTTTGTATATGTCATTTCATCATTTTATGGAAGAAAAGTTACGAGTTCTTTAAACAGTGACCAAGTAAGTTGCATAGCTAGAGCTAAATACACAGTAACCTGAATTTGGCCCACAACACTTTTCTGCATTTGTTACCTCTAGATGAAAAGTCCTTGAGTGTTTGTATGTTTGTTTATGGTCATGTCTTTGCTGACTTTTTTAGGTAGAAAGAGTAAGACAAAGAGAGCAAGTGGAAAAGGAACCATAGCCCCAAAACTTCCTTCATTGTGATGTGGCCAGGTTCATATCTGGATTGCACACAGAGCAAAGCAGTGCACTGTTCAAATGCTGTGTTTTGATGGCCCTTGTTTTGTTGTCAGTCGAGATTTATCTACATAGCAAAGAGCAGGCTAAAACATTCATTAGTCAGGACTTCATCACCAGACAATTCATTTATATTCATTTATATACTCACAGAGGAGACATTCAGGCAACCACTCAGATCCCCCTCCATTTTCTCAAAGACTTTCATTGGTAACTACTGAGGAACCTGCACTATAGAAGCGATGAGGATAGAGGAATGAAAAGGCATATGCCTTCACTGTTCAGTGGGGTCTTGGGCAATCTAACAAGTATACTGACATTGATTGAGTCAGTTGCAGATTAAGCTCTGTTACAGATACTACTCCAATATGCCTAAAGTGCTAGAGTAGCATACAGGGAGTTCATATAAATTTGCCTTGGAGAACGAAGAACAATTCACAAAGAAGATAAGTATAAGCCATGACCTGGCAGTGCAATTTTGATTAGGAGGGAGAGAAGCTAATGGTCAAACAAATCCTGCTCTCTCCAGTGTTTAGGAGCAATAAGAGTTCAACTCGAGGCTACAGAATCTTCTAATCTAGTCTTTCTATTGGGTTAGATAAATATTTGCTATTTATATTCCCGTTATGCTCACAATCAGAAATAAAATTTAAAAGATGAAAATGTTGAATAATTTAAGGAGATAGAGTAGGAGGAGTAGCAATCTTGCTGTGGCCTAAGGCATCACAGTGTACAGAATAAACAAGTCCCTGGGAGTCAGCAGCTGTACAGAGGAAACCTCTCTGAAGCTGTATTCAGGAAATGTCTCTGCCAACTACTAATTATTGTACATTGAACTTTTTGGGTTTTTTTTTTTTTGGTAACTCTGAAACTGTGTTCATATTTATCAAAACAAGAACAGTGCCTCCTGTTTTATGGAAATCTTGTGAGGATTAAATGAAACGGTTAATCTTATACTTAGTAAGTCATCAGTCAAAGATTTCCTAAGTCACAACCCCATTAAGACATTTCATTTAAGACTTAGACCTCTCTCACCTAAACAAAATAGTCCTTTTTCAACTTCCTTTCCTTTGAAAAAACACAGTTGAATTAGCATGACCTTCTATAACTCTGCTTTAGAGCTGCTTATGCTTGAATATTCTTATTACCAAGAAAACATAGCAACTGCTTCACTGGAAAAGACAGTTTCCAAGGGCCTGGGCAAAAGGTCAAGATAAATTTGACATGGTAAATATTTCAGTGATCACAAAGGATAATCACAAACTGAGGAAATAATATAAATTCCAGGGGAGTCGGGCAGCAGCACAGAGGGTTAAGTGCATGTGTCGTGAAGCGCAAAGACCAGTGAAAGGATCCCAGTCCAAGTCCCCGGCTGCTCCCCACCTGCAGGGGAGTCGCTTCACAGGCAGTGAAGCAGGTCTGCAGGTGTCTGTCTTTCTCTCCCCCTCTCTGTCTTCCCCTCCTCTCTCCATTTCTCTCTGTCCTATCGAACAACGATCGGACAACGACGACAACAATGAAAAACAAGGGCAACAAAAGGGAAAATAAATTTTTAAAAAATTTTAAACTTCAAAAAATATATATATAAATTAAAAACTTCAAAATATATATATATATAAATTAAACTTAAAAAAATAAAAAACTTCAATATATATATATATTAAAAACTTCAAAAAATATATATATAAATTCTATATCCTTTAGACTAGAATCCACTCATGTCTGATAATGAGCAATAAATACTGACAACTTATTTTCTAAGCACAAATTAGAGAACACTCTCACTCGGCAATTTAATGAAAATAAGCAATAATTATTTCTCTCTTAGAAGGCTACAGTCCAAATATATATATATATATATATATATATATATATATATATATATATATATATATATATGTTTTTACCTTATCTCCATTTCACAAGTTAATACCATAAAGGATCACTGTGCTAATCAGTCAACCCAGGCTTGCAGACTTAGGACCTGAAGATGTATTCTACTGACTAGGTTTCAGGAAAGGTAGTATATGTTAGCTAGATGGTAGACAGACAGACAGACAGAGAGGTATCTGGTGGGCCTGTGCTTCCACTGTTGTGATGGCTATTCCATAACCTCACCTATGCATGCTCCGCTGCTCCTGAGGCAAATGTCCCACTCTTTGGATTTCAGCTAGATAAAGAAATAGAAGAGACATCATAGCACGGCTCCACCATTTATGGGCCTTCTCCTGGTGTCCCCATGTTCCCATGTGGCGCCAGTCCTCAAACTCTGGCCATCACACATGAAAAGTTCTGTGCTCTACCAGCTGAGTCATCGCCTGTTCCTTAAGGTCAAGTTCTTGCAAAATTATAGTCAGGCTTCAAACACAGTGTGCAAGACGTGTTGCACAGATTTTCCATTTCACTTTTTTTTGGAAATTATATATATACTGAGACAAGATGAGATGAGGATGATGACGATGACTTTTGTCTAGATCATTGGTCCAGCATGGCAAATTTAAGTAAAACCGAGTACAGAGCAAATGACCTCCATAGACCACATTTTCTTTCTTTCTTTCCTTACTTATTTCCTTCTTTCATATATATTTTTTCTTTTTTTTTTTTTTTTTTTTTTTTACCTCCAGGGTTATTGCTGGGGCTCAGTACCTGCACCATGAATCCACTGCTCCTGGAGGCCATTTTTTCCCTTTTGTTACCCTGGTTGTTTTACCACTGTTGTGCTTATTATTATCATTGTTATTGATGTCATCATTGTTGGATAGGACAGAGAGAAATGGAGAGAGGAGGGGAAGACAGAGAGAGGGGGAGAGAAAGACAGACACCTACAGACCTGCTTCACCGCCTGTGAAGTGACTCCCCTGAAGGTGGGGTGCCAGGGGATTAAACTGGAATCCTTCTGCCAGTCCTTGCGCTTTACGCCACGTGCGCTTAACCCACTGCACTACTGTATGACCTACCCCCTTTTTATATATTTTTATTAGTGGATTAATAACTTTCAACAAGATTGAGACCACACTTTCTATCTGTGAGTTCTCCTGTACTATTCCTATTATCTGGTCATGTTTTCCTACGTCTGACAGAAAGTGAGTCACAAGTCTCAAAGTAAAGCTTATGAGACTTATTGGCTTATTTGCTTAAGGAAAATACATAGTTCAAACCTACTATTTGAAAGTCACTATGAATGACAGTAGAAACCCAGTCTGTCTACCAAGGAGTTCACAGTCTAGGCCACTACAATGTCGAACGAACAGCAAGGAGGGGGGAAAAAGGATGAAGGGGTAGTTTGACTAGTTTGAAAAAGTGGGTCATAGACTTACAACAGATCATGGATTTTTTGTTTTTGTTGCTGTTGTTTGTTTGTTTGTAACAGATCATGGTTTTGAAAGCTGAGTGAACCTTGCCAGAGAAAAAAAGTTGGAAGAATAATCCTGCTGGAAAAAAAGCATCACAGATACATTCAACATTCTGATCCACCTGGGGGAATTTCTGCACCTTGTCTGGATGATTCTGAAGAATAAAACCTGCACAATAAAGAGCAGTGCGAAGCACAATTGGAAAGATCCAACTGATATAACTGTAGTGATAGAAGCGCCGAGGTACAGTTACAGTGTGGTGCAGTGCCAACAGGGAGAAGTCATCTATATACAAAGGAGGTGGGAGGTGGCTTGGAAGAGCTATAGGTAGGGACCAACAGGTTCAGTTCTGTATTCCAGAAAACGTATTCTTGTGGCAGTAAGAAATCTTTGAAAGCAGTATGGACTTGAAAGGAGTCTCGTAAGGACCAAACAAATTTACTTAAAAATAGATTTAAAAAGAAGGAAGAGAATAAGAAGAAGAAAAAAAAAGCAGAAGAAATTAAGGATATAAGTTTAAATTGAAGCACAATATACAGGCTCTTACAGCATCGGAAGTTCAAGCAAGGTGTGAGGACTGAGAATTAGTCATATTTCAGAGAAGTTATTCAACAGAAAAAGCAGGTGGTCATTAACCAGCCTTACAAAGCATCCCCAGAAAGTGGCAGGGCTAGAAGTCAAGTTAGCAGGTTTGCTAATAGAATAAAACTAACCTCACATTTCCACTATAGAGCCTAAACTTCCCCCAGTCCTGGGACCCTAAGGTAGGGCCCACTTTCCCGTATGCTTCTCCCAATTCTTATCAAATAATACTGCATCTGCTGAACGCAACCTAATCAACGCAACAAGTGCCACCTCAACATGCTTCACTTCAGACTGTATCCAGAGACTTCAGGTGTGGAATGACAACCTTCAGCTTCATCACTCGGGTGAGACCTTTCCTTTCACAGTATTCTCTAATTCCATCCCAGGTGGCTCACTTCCTAACAAAGTCCCAAAACCTAGATATAGACCAGGTTCCAGGAGATAGAGCATATGTTCACACATATCCATAAACTAGGGCAAAATATATACCTGAAAGCAGAAGTACACTAGAGTTTGCAGTGAGTACCCCTCAACACTTCATCTGCGCTATTCCAACCTTTGGGTCCATGATTGTTCAACAATTTGTTTGGCTTTGTATGTTAACTTTCTTTTCAGCCACCAGGTTCCAGATGCCATCAGGATGCCGGCCAGGCTTCCCTGGACTGAAGACCCCACCAATGTGTCCTGCAGCTCCACTTCCCCAGAGCCCCATCCTACTAGGGAAAGAGAGAGGCATACTGGGAGTATGGATCGACCAGTCAACACCCATGTTCAGCGGGGAAGCAATTACAGAAGCCAGACCTTCCACCTTCTGCAACCCACAACGACCCTGGGTCCATGCTCCCAGAGGGATAGAGAATGGGAAAGCTATTGGGGAGGGGATGGGATATGGAGATTGGGTGGTGGGAATTATGTGGAGTTGTTCCCCCCATCCTATGATTTTGTTAATGTCTCCTTTCTTAAATAAAATAAATAATTAAATAAAGAATAAAACTAACCTCTCTGGCAGCTTTAATCACTGCCAAGATTAGGGTTTCTACGTAGTGGAGTCACATTGCTGAGTGGGAAGAGTTTACATGCAGAGAGTTTGTATCTATTCATAACATCTGCAGCTCTTTTAAAAACTTGGCAGCTGAGGAGCTGGCTTATCAGGTAGGATGGCAGGTTAACTGCACATGGTGCAGAGCACAAGGACCGGAGTAAGGACCCGGTTCGTGTCCCCGGCTCCCAACCTGCAGGGGGGTGTCGTTTCATGGTCTGCAAGAGTCTCTCTCCCCCTCTCTGTCTTCCCCTTCTCTCTCGATTTTCTCTCTGTCCTATCCATCAACAATAACAACAATGGCAACAATAGCAATAACAGCAACAGGGGCGACAACAAGGGCAAGAAAATGGGGGAAAATGTCCTCTAGGAGCAGTGGATTCATAGTGCAGGCACAAGCCCCCACGATAACCTTGGAGGCAAAAAAATAAATAAAATGAAATAAAATAAAATAAAATAAAACAAAATTTTGTAGTAGAAGAGAAAAAAATAGTAGAAAGCTAAAAAGAGGAAACATTAGATCAGTCTGGTTTTTTGTTTGTATGTTTTCTTTTGTTTTAAATCAATGCTAGAGAGTAAAGTTAGTGCCTGTTGTGTACACAATACCACTGAGTCACCTCTCTCAACCTATTTCTTTTTTTCCCTTTTTTTATTATTTATTTATAAAAAGGAAACACTGGCAAAACCATAGGATAAGAGGGGTACAACTCCACACAATTCCCATCACCAGATCTCCATATCCCATACCCTCCCCTGATAGCTTTCCTATTCTTTAACCCTCTGGGAGTATGGACCCAAGATCATTGTGGGTTGCAGAAGGTGGAAGGTCTGGCTTCTGTAATTGCTTCTCCGCTGAACATGGGCATTGACAGGTAGATCAATACTCCCAGTCTGCCTCTCTCTTTCCCTAGTGGGGTGGGGCTCTTGGGAAGCGGAGCTCCAGTACACATTGGTGGGGTTGTCAGTCCAGGGAAGTCTGGTCGGCATCATGCCAGCATCTGGAACCTAGTGGCTGAGAATTAACATATAAAGCCAAATAAGTTGTTGACTAATCATGAACCTAAAGGAACAGAGACCCATCCCCAACTCTTCATCTGATCCTATTTCTATTCTCTTTATTTTATGGAGAGAGAAATATACAGACAGACAGACAAACAGACAGACAAAGAAAAGTACCAATCCATCATTCATGAGTTCTCTGTTTTGTTCATGGTGCTCTCATATAGTGCTAAGAGACTGAACCCAGAGTTACTATTTATCTGCTGAGTTATCTCTTAGCCCCAGTTCCAGCCTTTTTTTTTTTTTATCATTATCAAATTAAACAGTCTGAGAATACCATAAGCCTCCATTTCCTCAACAATAAAGTAAAGGGTTAATGTAATACATTGCCTTCCAGTTCTGAAATTCTAAGGTTTCACTTGGTACAAAAAGGCAAGGAAGTAAAATTTGAGGAACTGGTTTTTTTTACAAGAGTTACTCTTGTATCCAAGAAGAAGTAGATGAACTGATTTAAAAAACAAGACCTCTGCAGATGAGATTTAATAGAACAGCTATATTTCTGAAAGGGACAGTTAGTTATAAAGGAGTTTATCAGATCATAGGAGCCTGACTTCATGGGTCAGCTGAGGTTGTATCCAATTTTGTCAATGTCCTTAGAGCACTTGTTCCTTTTCTAAAAGATGCTGAAGTTTATTTTCTACCAGGAGATATAAAAATAATATGATCTTTAACATTTTACTCATGGAATTCATCAAAACAAACTGTGTGTCAACTGCTATTAGGACATTCAACCCTGAACATTCTGCCATGATTTTCAGCAAGTGGAAAGGCTTTGTGGTCTCAAATCCATTAAAACACTGGCATATGAAAGAAATGAAATAACTAAGATTAATTGTATTGATGTAAAACTCTGACATTTCTTATATAAGCCAGGCTTTTGTTAATGGAACAAGAAAGGCATTTTTTTAGTTTGTTTTTAATCCTTTATTTATTATTAGATAGAGATGGAATGAAGTTGAGGGGGAAGGAGTAGACAGAGAGGGAGAGAGACAGAGTGACACCTGCAACAATGTTTCACCACATGTGAAGCTCTCCCACTTGGGAGACCAAGTGCTTAAACTGGATTCCTGGCACAATGTAAGCAATGCAGTCTACCAGGAGCGCCACCACCCAGCCCCTTTCAATTTTATTAAGAAATAACTGACAGGAACTGGCAAATAGTTCACCTGGGAAGTTGTCTGCTTTGTCACCCATTTGACCCAAGTTCGAAGCTAGTCCCCACCATGCTGAGGGAAGCTTCAGTGCTGTGGTGTCTTACCCTCCCTCACTCTATCTTGCTATCTCTGCCTCTTATTCTCTGGAAACAGCCTGAAATAACAAAGCCCTAGCATGGCCCCAGAGCTGCTGCTGTGGATAAAGCACTGGACTCTCAAGCATGAGGTCCCTGAGTTCAATCCCTGGCAGCACATAGACCACAGTGATACCTGTTTTTGTCTGTCTTTCTTTCTTTCTTTCTTTCTTTCCTTTCTTTCTTTTCTTTCTTTCTTTCTTTTTCTTTCTCTCCTCTCTCTCTCCTATCATTTTCTCATGAATAAATAAAACCTTTAAGTAATACAATAAAAAAAAAATTAAAAATCGGGAGTCAGGCAGTAGCACAGCAGGTTAAGCACACATGGCACAAAGTTTAAGGACCGGCATAAGGATCCCGGTTCGAGCTCCCAGCTCCCCACCTGCAGGGGAGTCCCTTCACAGGCGGTGAAGCAGGTCTGCAGGTGTCTTTCTCTCCCCCTCTCTACCTTACCCTCCTCTCTCCATTTCTCTCTGTCCTATCCAGCAATGATGACATCAATAAAACAACAAGGGCAACAATAAGGGAATAAATAAATAAATACTTTAAAAATCTTAGCAATGGCATAAAAAAGGGAACAAATGATAAGTTTTTGGTCTCATTAAATAAAGGCATTAATTAATGTATAGCAAGGTAATTAATTAGTTCATTAATTCATGTATAGCAAGAAAACGAAGGACAAATACTGGATAACCTCATTCATAGATGAGATTGAAGGGCAGTGCAGGGTGAATCTTCAGTGGACTGCAGTTTATCAAGGAAAATGAGAGGACTCAGAAAAGCAAACGGAAGGCTAGGAATCCCTACAGCGGACTTAGATGATGGGTTGGTTGAGGGTGACATGTACTGATACCCACCTAGGGAAACTCCCAAAGTGTATCCTTGTGAGAGGACTCAGAAAAGCAAACGGAAGGCTAGGAATCCCTACAGCGGACTTAGATGATGGGTTGGTTGAGGGTGACATGTACTGATACCCACCTAGGGAAACTCCCAAAGTGTATCCTTGTGAGAGGACTCAGAAAAGCAAACGGAAGGCTAGGAATCCCTACAGCGGACTTAGATGATGGGTTGGTTGAGGGTGACATGTACTGATACCCACCTAGGGAAACTTCCAAAATGTATCCTTGTGACAACAAAAATAATACAGAAAAACATTTCCTCAATAAGGTGATATTAGAATTGTTTTAATGTAAAGCAGCCAGAGTGGATAGCATAGTGGATAAAGAGTGGAACCTTGAAACTTGAGGTCTCAAGTGTGATCCCAGGCATGACATGTGCCAGAGTGATGACTTGCTCTCTGTCTATCTCCCATAAATAAATAAACATTTAAACCTTAGAAAAAAAGAAATGAATGTATAAATTTAAGATATATAGTATCACAATATAATCTACATGTACTATAAAAGAATCACGGCAAAACATGCAGGTAAGGGGAGGAGGAGATAGCATAATGGTTATGCAAAGAGACTCTCATGCCTGAGGCTACAAAGTCCCAGGTTCAATCTCCTGCACACCATAAGCCAGAGCTGATCAGTGTTCTGGTGAGGAAAAAACAAACAAACAAACATTAGATAAGATCCATCTTACTGCAGAGATGGTTACTTTATCTCTAAAACTACAGTAACGTGCACTCAATTAGGTACACCACCACCCAGTCCCTATCCCCAAAACTATAGTAAAAATACAGTGAGACTGTAAGAATGTATATTTTAATCTATCACAACCTCTAGTTTATTATTTGTCTTCAATATTGGATAACTACAGTAAGAAACTACTTCCTAACTTGGAAGTACTTCCTAACTACTTCCTAACTTGGAAGTAGCGCAGTGGGTTAAGTGCAGGTGGCACAAAGCGCAAGGACCGGCATAAGGATCCCGGTTAGAGCCCCTGGTTCCCCACCTGCAGGGGAGTCGCTTCACGGGCGGTGAAGCAGGTCTGCAGGTGTCTATCTTTCTCTCCCCCTCTCTGTCTTCCCCTCCTCTTTCCATTTCTCTCTGTCCTATCCTACAAGTTCAGGAATCTACAGTTAACTTGTAATGGTATTAAGTAAGATAAGCGCATAACTGACTCAGCTAGGTGACGTAGTTGGACAGTACACTTACTTTGTCATGTACAGAGCCCAGCTTCATGTTCAGCCTCTATCATCTTACTGAAGGAACCCACAGGACCTCAGGGCAATGGTGTCTTTCCTTCTGGCTCTCTGACTCTGTCTTTCTATTTGGAAAAGTCAGCCTGAAATAGTGATGTCACAATAATAACAAGGAAAAAAAAAGATAAACTTACTACTTGATGTATACAGACATATCTTCCCACATGCCATCATATATGAGCAAAAAATAGAAATGGCCCCTTCCTGAAAATTCCAACCCACATAAAGCAAATGAATATCTTTAATTATCAGTTCCATGAAACAGGTGAATTGAGTCTGTTTTCTAGTTTATTATTTGGGAGGGAGGGTTGGGGTATTGCCTCTTTTGGAGTTGTTTTATTTTGGTGGAAATCAGGCTTTTTTTTTTTTTAATACATATGCAATGTCACCGCTCCAGGCCATTTTATTTTTTTTTTCATTAAGAGAGAAAATCTGAGAACACATAAGTTTGGGTCACAGCATTAAATCTTTCTCTGTTGCTACAGAATCTCCATGTGGATCTGTGACTTGAAGCCATGTCACGTACATTACAATGTCGGTGTCCTACCTGTGATCATGAAACTGAAATTCTCTTCTTTTTTTTTTCTGGAATTCTTTTTTTTAATATTTTATTTATTTATTTTCCTTTTCGTTGCCCTTGCATTGTTGTGGTTATCACTGTTGTTACTGATGTCGTTGTTGCCAGATAGGACAGAGAGAAATGGAGAGGGGGGGGAGAGAAAGAGAGACACCTGCAGACCTGCTTCACCGCCTGTGAAGAGACTCCCCTGCACATGGGCAGCCAGAAGCTCGAACCGGAATCCTTACTCCAGTCCTTGCACTTTGCACCACCTGCGCTTAACCCTCTGCGCTACAGCCCAACTCCCTTTTCTGGAATTCTTAATGGTTTTACTAAATGAGAGACAAAAAGAGAGGAGAGGAGGAAATGAGAGTGACAAAAGAGTGAGCAGGAAAGGAGGACCAGCCCTGGCACACTGGGTTAAGTGTGCATAGTACAAAGTATAAAGACCAGTGCAAGGAGCCTGCTTTGAGCCCTCAGCTCCCCACCTGCAATTGGGTTGCTTTGTAAGTCATGAAACAGGCCTGCAGGTGTCTCTCTGTGGCTCTACCTCTCTATATCCCCCTTCTCCCTCAACTTCTCTCTGCCCTATCCAAAAACAACAATGGGGAAAATGGCCTCCAGGAGCAGAGGCTTCCTAGTGCAGGCACTGAGCTTCAGTGATAACCCTGGAAGCAAGAGAGAGAGAGAAAGGAAGGGAGAGAGGCATCAGAACAACACTCTGGTGTATGTGTCACCAAATACTGAACCAGTAATCTCTGGCATATCAGTTAATGGTGGACCAGTTGAGTCATTTCCCCAACTTAAAACCTGTATTTAACAAATAAGATGGCAGCCGCAGCGGCAGCAGATTTTGCCAAAGATAGAGGCAGAATACTCCGGTTTCTCTTCAGATCATACAAAGCTTGTGCTTTTTACCAAAGATAGAGGCAGAGAGAGTCTAAGAGTACAGCACAGAAACTTCCATTAAACGAATGGGAATCAGACTTGAGAGCTTGTTTGGGGGTTCTAGCAGGGGAGCGCAGCTACTCGTATATATGCTCGACCAAAGACAATCTCTATTCAGGGAAGGCCGTCCTCTTCGACCCAACGCGCAGCTTCGGGAGGGACGCACATGGAGCGGTGAGGGAGGAAGGGGACACCCGCCTAGCCAGCCAGATCAGCCGAATCAACCCTGGCGATCAATGGGGTGACAGATGTCGCAGCCAGATCGCCCTCACTTCCGGGAATCAGACTTGAACCTGGGTCACAAACATAACGAAAGAGTGCACTATTCAAGTACACAACTCTGCCAGCCCTGTTCTTTTGACTTTCATGGCATAAAGTGAAAAAAAAATGTTTCTGTTTTCTAGAGGAATTTTGGTCTCAATGCTCCCTATTAAAAGTCAATAACAGATGAGTTGCTTAGAAAGTTGTGGTATAGGGAGTCAGGCAGTAGGTAGCACAGTGGGTTAAGTGCAGGTGGCACAAAGAACAAGGACAAGAGTAAGGATCCCAGTTTGAGCCCCCGGATCCCCACCTGCAGGGGGGTCGCTTCACAGGTGGTGAAGCAGGTCTGCAGATGTCTATCTTTCTCTTCCCCTCTCTGTCTTCCCTTCCTCTCTGCATTTCTCTCTGTCCTATCCAACAAGGATGACATCAATAACAACAATAAGGATTTCAACAGTAAAACAACAAGGGCAACAGAAGGGAATAAATAAATAAAAATTAAAAAAAAAAGAAAGTTGTGATATATACACACAATAGAATACTATTCTGTTATTAAGAATGATGAATTCACCTTCTTCACCTCATCTTGGAATTACATTACATAGGAATATAAACTGCAACTTGAGGAAAATAGTAATATATTAAGTAGTATAACAATATATTTAAATAAAAATGAATTTCTAGGGCTCTTCTTGAGTAAAATGTGGAAAAGAAAAATAAAGTTCTCTAATAGCATCTACTTCTGTTTACACACTATCACATGAGACTGGCCGCAACACATACCTGTAGGGTCATTGTAAGACTTCTAAGACATGGGGGTGGGGGCTAGACATGCATCTGAAGACAATATCTTGTTAACAACAAAGAATTATTTACTCTCACTTATTTAAGAGACTCGTTTTTATATTAAATTCCTAATTGCTTTCCAAAATATTTTACTGCCATTTATGTATTTCTTTTTTAAAAAATCATCTTTTTTTAATTATTTACTATTGGGTAGAGACAGAGAGAAATTGAGAGGGGAGAAAAAGAGAGGGAAAGAGAGAGACACCTGCAGCTCTGCTTCACCCCTCGTGAAGCTGTTCCTCTGCAGGTGGGGACCAGGGGCTTGAACCTGAGTCCTTGTGGATTATAATGTGTGCCTTTAACAAGGTGTGCTACAGCCCGGCCCCTGTCATTTACATATTTCAAAAGATTAATCTAGGAGACTTCTGTGATAACTATTAATCATTTCAGATGTTGTAGTTAATCTTAGAAGATAAATGCCTTAAGATGATCATTGAAAAAAATGGTTTCTTACCTTTTATCTCATGCTATATAATCCACAAATAACACCCTACCAAATTAAAATTTGTTAGCTATCAAATCACTCTAGTGCTTAAAACCTTTTGATAAGCCTCACTAGGAATAGCTCAAATATTTTCCCTCTTTATGTGACTTAATTCCTAATCTTTTAAATCATATTGGTGGATTTCATTTTAATTGATTTCACTTATCTTACACGCCTGAATTCTATCCTGTTGCCACCACCCCATCATTCCCTTTGGAGGCAGAGGATGTGGGGATGAAGAACATATACATACCTACACTCACACATTCTCTCTCGCATTCCTTCACCCTACAACCCTACTGCCGGGCTAGCTTCGCGGGCAGGAGAGAGACTACCAGGAACTCATGGCTGAGCAGGAATGCAATGCAACTTTTTATTGATCAGAGAAAAATGGCTTTTATATCTTCAGAAACAGAAGTGGCAAGTGGGAAAAGGAATGGCTAGGAAAGGGGGTGGAGCAAAAAAAGAGTGTGAAGGTAACAAGCTTCCATAGCAGCTGTTGTGAAGGTTCTAACCAGTGGCGATTAAACCAATACCCTGCAGGCAGGGCAGGTCTCAGGCAAGACAGTGATTATGTAAATAGACCACAGCATCAAGCAATGCAAGGGAACCTGGCATGATGACCAACACGGATAGAAACAGAAGGAGTCTTTAGAAGCAGAATTAGCCAAAGGAGAAATGATGACCAACACCCTACACACACACACACACACACACACAAACACACACACACACACATCAATGTCTTCCTCACCAGATTGAAATGAACTTCCTTGTCTGAACTGTCAGTGAATTTCCCTTGCACCTATATGATCTCCCAGAGTCTAGCATTTTCTGTCTAAAACCAGTAGTCTCCCATGTCTCCTCATGGAAAGCGAGCACCAGAAAAGCAAGACTTTATTACTTAGCACAGTGCCTTCTACATAGTAAGTCCTAAGTGAATGTTTTAAATAAATGAACAGTCGCATATGAAGAGTGAGCCTGAATGTCAGCTCTGCCGATGATTGAGGAGATCACTTAGTTTCAAAACGACCACAAGTTATCTTATCTGTAAAGTGTACGAAAGAGTTATCTGTTTTTCTTCTTGCTGGGATGGTATTAAGATTGGATGAGATTAGTTATCTGAAAGAATTTTCTTTACTTGAAATGTACTACACAGATGCTTTCATGATACATTATATACCCTTTCCCAATGATTAATACGCAGTGCTTTGTGCTTTGCACACAGTAAGTATTCAATGAGGCATGCACTTTGAAGATAGGGGAAAAAAAAATCCCACATCCATTAACACTATCATTCTGTCTTCCTTTGAAAATTGTGATCCTCAGATAGTTACTTTTTTCTCTTCTCTAGACATTCAGCAAACTGAGACTTTCTTTGGCAATCTATTCATCTAAGTGTTGAGGATTACAAAGCGTCTGTGGTTCTTTGATCTAAATACTCAGTAATGAACAGTTAAAATGTTGCTGTTCTTGATTTACTTCTGAGTTTCCAAGGTGAACCCAGACCCAATTCAGACAGTGACCTTACTGAGAGGTATCTGCTCTTCATGGGCTGTTAGAGGTTGTATGTCACTTGAGGCCAGAACCTGTCTCTGTATTTCATCATTTTTGTGTTATTAATTATTCAATAAATTACACAGGGTATTTCTTTGCTCATAAGTGACCATTTGTTAGTTCAAGATTGATAAACATAACCACTGCTCTAAAAGTAATTTCATAAAGGCTCTAAATAATTTGGTGATTAGAATTTTTTTTTTTTCATTTTTATTTTTTGCCACCTCAATTATCCCTGGGGCTCAGTGCTTGCATGACATCTCAGCACCCAGATACCTTTTCTTTTCTTTTCTTTTCTTCTCTTTTCAGTAGAAAAATAGGCATGGGGAGGGAGACAGAATGGAGAACCATCACAGCGTAAAATTCTTACCAGCCCTTACAAGTGCTCCTGTGTAGTAGATGGGTACTTGAACGTGAGAGCTAATCAGTGGTTATGTCATGCTCTCCACCAAGCTCTGATAATCAGTTGTTTAATTAAATCCTGTGGGGCTAGAAATAGTTCACATGGTAAGGGGAAAGATCACCACTTGTTGAAGTTCTGGGTTTGAATGCTGTCAGGACATGGGAAGTTAGCACAACACTCCATGGGAAGTAGAGTGACTCTTCCTATTTCTCTATGTCACCCCTTTGTCTTCTCTTTCTATCCCTCTCTGTATGTCTCTATCTCAAATTAATGGAGAACAAGATGAAAAAAGTCTGCCTGGGAGCAACAGAGTGAGATCCAAATGTTACAAAGTTAAAATAAATAAAGTTACACATTTCAAAAGAAAACTTGAACTTGATAAGCAAAATAAAAGATGGACAGTAATTCAGAGATTTCCCCCATAAAATGAACCATGAAGCCAAAATGATAAGAGAGCAGTTTTTAAGTTCATCTACTTTTTAAATCTATATTACATCTTAATATATATTACTCAAGCTTTCATCAAAAAAAAAAAAATTCACATCCCAGGGTGGGGGTAGATAGCATAAGGGTTATGCAAAAGAATCTCTCCTGCCTGAAGCTCCAAAAGTCACAGGTTCAATCCCCTATAGCACCATAAACTAGAGCTGAGCAGTGGTCTGATAAAAGAAAAAGAGGGGGAAAAAAACAAAAAATAATCATCTATTTATTATGTTCACGAGTGAAATGTTCTATTCAGTGATACAGCAAAATTTATTAACAAATTCAACAAACCTCTAAGTATAGGATTTCAAATGTTATATTTTTCAGCAAGTTTTCATTGAAACTGACACATAACTCAGCCAGCCCGTCAAGCACAATGAAAGAGGCAGAAGTTATGTCTCAAATGGCAGGTCACATGTTAAAGGTTATTTGTCAACTGTGTCTGAGTATCAACCCTTAGTCATGTTAATAATCCAGTTTTTTTATATTTATTTATTTTCCCTTTTTGTTGCCCTTGTTGTTTTTCATTGTTGTTGATGCCGTCATTGTTGGATAGGACAGAGAGAAATGGAGAGAGGAGGGGAAGACAGAGAGGGGGAGAGAAAGATAGACACCTGCAGACCTGCTTCACCGCTTGTGAAGAGACTCCCCTGCAGGTGGGGAGCCAGGGCTCGAACCAGGATCCTTACACCGGTCCCTGCGCTTTGAACCAGGTGCGCCTAACCCACTGCGCTACCAACGACTCCCAACAATCCTGTTTTTAATATATGACAGCTAGTAGAAGTAAAAACAATTTGGATTTTTTTTTTTTTTTGGCAAGTTCATGTCATTCAGATCTCTAGATGCCATATGAGTGAAAACAAAAAAAACTAGTATAGTCATGGGCCCTTTGGAATATAACTAAAATAGGCCTACTAACTATCTACAAAACAGAGACACCCCCACCGCAGCTCTTCATCTGCACTATTCCAGCCTTTAGTTTCATGATTAGTCAACAATTTGTTTGGCTTTGTATGTTAACCCTCTTTTCAGCCACCAGGTTCCAGATGCTACCATGGTGCCAACCAGACTCCCCTGGACAGAGGATCCCACCAGTATGTCCTGGAGCCCCGCTTCCTCAGAGCCCCACCCTACTAGGGAAAGAGAGAGACAGGCCAGGAGTATGGATCAACCATGTTCAGTGGGGAAGCAATTACAGAAGCCAGACCTCCCACCTTCTGCAGCCCATGGTGATGCTTGGTCCATACTTCCAGAGGGATAAAGAATAGGAAAGCTATCAGGGGAGGGGATACAGAGTTCTGGTGGTGGGAATTGTGTGGAGTTGTACCTGTCTTATCTTATGGTTTTTGTCAGTGTTTTCTTTTTATAAATGAAAACTATAAAAAAGAAAATCTCTACATTGAATCCCAATAAGTCCTTTCTATTGTCCCCTGTTCCTGAATCTAAAAAGTCTGCCCAGGATCTCAGCTTTGTCACACAGAAGGGCTACATCATCCGCTGCCCTTGGACTTTCAGCTCTTCAAGTTGTTTCCTTCTCTCTCTAATTAATAGGTTTCACTGACTTCATCCGAATACTGTTTATTACATCAGCAGCGTTTAAACCATTAAAACTACACTACCTTATAATCTCTCGTGGCTCCAAATCAAAGATAGGTTTAGTCAAACCCGTACAGTGAGAACATGATACTTCTCATGTTATTCGAATGTTGAATTAGTGCATGGTAAATATTTTGCTGTTTGTCTTCTTAGTCTCAAAGATGTTTACTAAAGGGGATCATCTAACAATCAATGGAAATTTATTGGTTTTTCTGAAAATTAATCCTCAACTGGTCAATGTAGATAGTGTAGCAATAAAACAAGGAACTTGTATGTGAGAGGTGCCAAGTTTACTATCTGGTACCACAAAGTTACAGATCAGAGTAGTGAGAATATTTGCTATTAGTACAAGTAGTAATAGTATTTCCTATGAAATACTATTGAAGCAAGAGAAAGAAGGAGGAGGAGGAGGAGAAGGAGGAGGAGGACTAGGAAGAGAAGAAGAAGGAGGAAGAGGAGGACTAGGAGGAGAAGAAGAAAATGGAGGAGGAGGAGGACTAGGAGGAGGAGGAAGAGGAGGAGGAGGAGGAGAATGATGAGGAGGAGGAGGAGAAGAAGGAGGAGGAGGAGGAGGAGAAGGAGGAGGAGGAGGAGAAGGAGAAGAAGAAGAAGAGGAGGAGGAGGGGGAGGAGGGAGAGGGAGGAAGGGAGGGAGGCAAGGAAAGGAGAGGGAGGAAGAGATGGAGGCAAGGAAGCCCTTTCATTTTGGTAATTTTGATGTGCTTTAAGTAGAAAGTAATTTCTCAATACCTCTATTCTTTAAATTCTAGTACAATTTCATTTCTGACTGATAGCATAGGAGGTGAAGGGGTTGATGGAGGACTACAGAGAAATGAGATCCTGTGATAAAATTACACCATGCTCAAGAAGCACTAGAATATGCTGTTGTGAGCATTCCAGCACATGATCTGAAGGCAAAAATAGTATCTAAGAGCATGACTGTGTTGGTTCTGAAAGCATGGTTAGGAATTCTGGGTCTGGCTCTAGAATTTATTCAGGTGAGAAAAGAATATAAATGCATAATGCATATAAATGCACTAATCAGTTCTCTTGGGAAGTAATTTTGTCTCTCTGGTCAGAAACTCCTGAAATATTTTAAATCTAATCTGATTTTTTTAATTAATTAATTTATTTACCCTTTTGTTGCCCTTGTTGTTTTATTGATGTCGTTGTTGTTGGATAGGACAGACAGAAATGGAGAGAGGAGGGGAAGACAGAGAAGGGGAGAGAAAGAGAGACACCTGCAGACCTGCTTCACTGGCTGCGAAGGGACTCCCCTGCAAGTGGGGAGCCGGGGCTCGAACCAGGATCCTTAAAGCCGGTCCTGGCGCTTTGCGCCACATGCACTTAACCCGCTGCATTACCACCTAACTCTCTAATCTGATTTTTTTAAAAGAATGTTCAAGTAATCAAGAATGGAAAAAAAATATCTAGTCTAAAATTAATCTTATGCCATATGTAAGCTGCCTAAGTTCTCAAATCTTTCCCACAACCATAATTTTTCACCATTTCTATAAAAGCACTTAAAGTTATAGAGATAACTATAAGCTGTAATTACTTGTAAGAGAGTATTTCCACAAGGTGCTAAAAATGACTATTTATAAGTATAAGTGAAAAAAAAAAACCAAAAAAATGATATGTGGAATTTATCTTTCACAATGCAATAAAAATTGACATCTTACAACAACATAATAAAAGTAGGTAATAGATTCAGGTCTTTGCCAGTACTCTGGTAACTAGCACTGAAAGCAAAGAACTCGTATCAATATAACTTCAGAAATTTTCTGTTTGTTTTTGCCTCCAGGGTTATTGCTGGGGCTCAGTGCCTGTACCATGAATCCACTGCTCCTGGAGACCATTTTTTCTCCCTTTTGTTGCCCTTGTTATTTTAGACTTGTTGTGGTTATTATTGTTGTTGATGATGTCGTTCGTTGTTGGAGAGAGGAGGGGAAGACAGAGAGGGGGAGAGAAAGACAGACAGACACCTGCAGACCCGCTTCACAGCCTGTGTAGCGACTCCCATGAGGTGGAGAGCCAGGGTCTCAAACCGGGATCCCTCTGTTTTGGGGTGTTTTTTTTTAAAGTGAATTGAAATGAGCTTGTTGTTCTTTTCTGTCTTAAGTCATCACAGTCTCCAGCAGTCTGCCTGCTATTTTACAGAGGGATTCTCAAAGCCTACAACACTGTTACAACGCTTAAGTTGAAGAGATACATTGGTGATGAAAATGTCTACACCTTCTCAAAGGTAGGAGCAATGGTGAATTTTACAAGAAACAGACTATGTTTGGCTATCAAGATTTAAGAAAGTCATCTCATAACTTTAAAATTATGATCTCTCTTTTTTAAAAGATACTCTATTTTATTTTAATGAGAGAGATACAGATACAGAGAAAGGCACAGAGAGAAAGACCAGGACACTGTTCAGCTCTGGTTTATGGTGGGGTTACAGTTTGAACCTGGGAATGCAGCACCTCAGGCAGGGAAGTCTTTTACATAATCATTATCCTGTCTCCCCAGCCCATAATTATGAAGTTTCTAGGTCCCTGAAGATAGTTCAGCTTCACAGCATAGGACTTACATGTCTGCAGTCACAGAGACTCCAGGCTGAAACTATGTTATTGCTATAAATCCAGAGCTTACCAGTGCTCTGGATTTCCTCTTAAATTAAAAAAAAGATTTTAAAAATTAGTAATATTCTATCAGGTAGAGATCCTCAATGTCACATTAAGTACAGAAGACAAAGATATTCAGCATAAAAAAATAAGGAAACTGAAAGTATGTTTCATATGTTCATCTTTTTAAAAAAAATTATTTATAAAATGGAAATATTGACAAGACAATAGGAAAAGAGGGGTAAAATTCCACACAGTTTCCACCACCTACCCCGATAGCTTTCCTAGTCTTTATCCCCCTGGGAGTATGGATGCAGGGTCAACATGGCGCACAGAAGGTGGAAGGTCTGGCTTCTGTAATTGCTTCCCTGCTGAACATGGGCGTTGGCAAGTGGATCCATACTCCCAGCCTGCCTCTCTCCTTCCTTAGTAGGCCAGGGCTCTAGGGAGGCAGGGCTCCAGGACACATTGGTGGGGTCCTCTGCCCAAGGAAGTCTGGCTGGCGTCATGGTAGTATCTGGAACCGTAGCCCTTACTTATCATAGACTTCTCAACCACAATAAAATGTTCAAAGACCATCAATACCATCAAGAGAATGCACTGGTGACTTCTGTGACATCAGTGTTATTAGAATTTGCAGCAGAGTCCAATGGAGAGGCAGAGACTTTTTACAAAAAGCAGGTGCTGCATATAATTTCCCTTTTTACTATGCCTATGAAATCAGTAAATATGAATTAGCTGACAAACTGATAGGTGCTTCTTTCTGAGGTGTCTACCTCAGAAAAACAGCACACACCACTGATCAATTTTGTTGGTCACAGAAGGAACAGTTCCTAAGAAGAGAAGATAAGTCAATTACGGTTCAGTCTGGTGCTAACTAAGGATAATCCTGGCACCACACATTGCAAGTGATTATAATATCTGTAAAAGGGGAAAATAAAACCAAAAAGACAAAGATACCTACATCTTAAGAATGGGAATCCTAGTCCAGGAAAGTGGACGTTCTGTCGACCCTAAAGTCAAGGCAAACCTACCCTCCATTATTAGACATTCTGAGAAACTGGTTTGGTAAAACAATACGGAATATATGGAATCAAATCTGCAACATAACTTACCAAAAAAGGTACCTGCTTTGCCATGTGTATTATCCAGGTTCCAGATGTGTTCTCACCATACAATGTAAGTTTCAGCACTGTGGTTTTTCTTCCCGTCTCTCTCTCTCTCTCTCTCTCTCTCTTCTCTAGCTAGAAAAACTGTACTGGTATGGAGAAACCCCAGCAATGACATAAGTAATAAATAAATCTGAGTAATACACCAGGCAGACTTTTTTTTTTTTTTTGGCCTCCAGGGTTATCACTGAGCATCCCTGCCTACACTACAAATCCACTGTTCCTGGAGGCCATTTTTTCCATTTTGTTGTCCTTGTTGTTGTTACTGCTTTTGTTGCCATTGCTGTTGTTGGATAGGACAGTGAGAAATCGAGAAAGGTGGGGAAAAGAGAGTGGGGGAAAGAAAGATGGATATTTGTAGACCTGCTTCACATTCACCGCTAGTGAAGCAACCCCCCTGCAGGTGGGGAGCAGGGAGCTGAACCTGGATCCTGACAGTGGTCCTTGCGTTTCAAGCCATGTGCACTTAACGCACTATGCTACTGCCCGGCAGACCTTTTTACGTGTTTAAAACACAAATATATTGTAGTATCAAAAAGAGCAAACTTTTCACTAACCTACTATTAGAGATTTCTATGGAGCCATGTTAGAAAAACTGGAATGACTTTTGCTAGGTATCCAAGATTTAAAATCTTTTGCCCTTCCTTCACTTTATAATATGAAAAACACTTTTCTCTAAAATCATATAGACCAATCTCTGGTCTCACGTAAACTTCCTTTTTTAGTCTCAGTGGATTTGTAAAAATGCCTATTATAAGAAACTTCACATACCCCACAATTGAAAGAATAATTAACCTCCACCAAGAAATTTCAAAAAGGATTAACTCATGACAAATTTGTTTCTTATACACCTCATTTGATTTTTTTTTTCTTTTTTTTTTTTAACCAGAGCACTGATCAGCTCTGGTTTACAGTGGCGCAGGGGATTGAACCTGGGACTTCGAAGCCTCAGGCATGACAGTCTGTTTGCATAATCATTATGCTATCTACCCCTGCCCTCGTTTGATTTCTTTCTCTCCACACTTTGCAGTATCTGTAATTATTTTATTAAGCCTCTCCAAAAGTGAGGGATCCTTTCTAAGATGATCATAATGTCATCATGACAACCAAACACCGTAATTAACAATGGTTCCTAGGATCCAGGCAGCGACACACCTGGTTAAACACTCACAGTACAGTGTGCAAGGACCCAGGTTCAAGCCCCTGGTCCCCATCTGCAGGGGGAAATCTTTGTATGCAATGAAGCAAGGCTACAAGTGTCTCTCTGTCTCTCTCCCTGTCTCCCCCATCCCTCTTGATTTCTGGCTCTTTCTACCTAATAAATAAATAAATATAATACTAAAAAACAATGGTTCCTTCCTATAACCACAGTTACAATTAATTATATATTTTTATAATCTGGATAACATATTTGAAGATGCTAATCTCTGTGCATTATCACTGATCAGTATATTCCTATTTCTCTGAAGTGTCTTTATTATTTCTTTTGGTTATTTTTTTTCATATTATTTCATTAGTGATTTAGTAATGGTTTACAAGATTATATGATTACAGGGTATACAACATCACACCCACAAGCACACACCTCACCCCATAAACGCAACAATTCTCACACAATCCGGCCCCAGCGGAACAGAACGTGAAGATTTTATTGCTTAGTAGGGTTTGCCGTGTCACTGCAAGATAGTTCCAGGAAATGGCTCATCACAGTCAAAGGTTGATGTGATGTGGGTTTAACTGCTGATGGTAATTGTGCCTGATCTGACCTGACTGTATTCTGACATTCAAACTCTGTCAGCTACTTTGTTAGAAACACAGTCAACTAGGTGTCTGTTCTTCCTTCTTTTCTGTCTTGGGAGCAATTAAGAAAAAGTATAAAAACTACTATACTCTAAAATCTCTCTTAAAGTTGACAGTTCTTACAGGTTTAAGATGTATTTTAAATTTTTTTATTGTCTTTATGTTGTTTACTGGATAGAGACAGCCAGAAATGGAGAGGGAAGGGGGTGATTGAGAGGGAGAGAGACAAGAGACATCTGCAGCCCTGCTTCACCACTTTCAGAGCATTCCTCCTGCAGGTGGGAACTGGGGGCTTGAACCCGGACCCTTGTGCAATGTAACATGTGCACTCAACCAGGTGTGCCACCACCTGGCCCCTAGGTTTAAGATATTTTTTCTCACATTATTTTGAACTAGAGTGTGTTAGTGACCCTTTGCATCTCAGACTCTCTCAAGTGATATATGGAAGAACAGCGGAAGAAATATACTCATTGCTGACTCTGTTTCCATTATAATTTTACTTTTTTAATATTTATTTACTTATTTATTACTTTTTGTTGCCCTTGTTTTATTGTTGTAGTTGTTGTTGGATAGGACAGAGAGAAATGGAGAGAGGAAGGGAAGACAGAGAAGGGGAGAGAAAGGTAGACACCTGCAGATCTGCTTCACCGCCTGTGAAGCGACTCCCCTGCAGGTGGGGAGCCGGGAGCTCGAACCGGGATCCTACTAATTTTACTTTTTATGTATTTTATCTCACTCACTCTCATCTTGACTAATCGTGTTTTGAGTATATTTTAAGGCTCAATTAATTTTTACTACTGCCCCCTTTTGATAGATTGCTTTTTGACAACCAGTTTGTGTTTTATATGACAATCAGCATCTTAGAAAACTACCATGTAATGTCCATGTTTTCTACATATTGTTTATGAAAGTGTTTATTGTACTTTAAAACAAAAGGAAAGAAATGTGGTTTGTACAGAGGTAGAATTTGCTCAGTCGCCCAGAACATTCCAACCCAAGGTAAATGTGACAAGGCTCACTTTGTTAGCATTTGACATCCATGTTCTAAGGCTTTATAATCATTCTATTCTATTCTATTCTATTCTATTCTATTCTATTCTATTCTATTCTATTCTAATTCTGACATCCATATTCTAAGGCTCTGTAATGATCCTATCCTATCCTATCCTATCCTATCCTATCCTATCCTATCCTATCCTATCCTATCCTATCCTATCCTATTCTGACATCCATGTTCTAAGGCTCTGTAATGATCCTATCCTATCCTATCCTATCCTATCCTATCCTATCCTATCCTATCCTATCCTATCCTATCCTATCCTATCCTATCCTATCCTATCCTATCCTATTCTGACATCCATGTGCTAAGGCTCTGTAATGATTCTATTCTGTTGTGTTCTATTCTATTCTATTCTATTCTATTCTATTCTATTCTATTCTATTCTATTCTATTCTATTCTATTCTATTCTATTCTATTCTGACATCCATGTTCTAAGGCTCTGTAATGATTCTATCCTATCCTATTCTATTCTATTTTATTCTATTCTGACATCCATGTGCTAAGGCTCTGTAATGATTCTATTCTATTCTATTCTATTCTATTCTATTCTATTCTATTCTATTCTATTCTATTCTATTCTATTCTGACATCCATGTTCTAAGGCTCTGTAATGATTCTATTCTATTCTATTCTATTCTATTCTTTTTTTAATTTTTTTTATTTAAGAAAGGATTAATGAACAAAAACATAAGGTAGGAGGGGTACAACTCCACACAATTCCCACCACCCAATCTCCATAACCCACCCCCTCCCATGATAGCTTTCCCATTCTCTAGCCCTCTGGGAGCATGGACCCAGGGTCGTTGAGGGTTGCAGAAAGTAGAAGGTCTGGCTTCTGTAATTGCTTCCCCGCTATTCTATTCTATCATACATGTTCTAAGGCTCTATAATGATTCTATTCTCCCAACTCTTGTGGTGATTTAAAGGAAGTCAGAAAACTTTAGCACTAGTTATTACCATGTGAGTTGACTTACAATTGGTTCCAATAATAATGTAAACTTAAAAAGTGGGCCTACAGACACATAGTATTTTCTATGAAATATAACTATAGACATATGGAATAGTCTATGTCAATTATCTCCATTATTTAATGAAAATATAAACAGTTATTGCAGTCATAGGTAACCAAATACAACTTCTTCAAGATTTAACTATCTATAGGTGCTACTATCAGAATCGCTTGCTTATCAGGGGAGCTGGAAGGTGGTGTACCTGGTTAATCACACATATATTACCATGTGCAAAGACCTGGGTTCCAGACCCTGCTCCCCACCTGCAGGGGGAGGGGGGACTCTTCATGAGTGGTGAAGAAGGTCTGAAAGTGTCTTATATTTCTCCCCCCATCTCACCTTCCCATTTTAATTTCTCTCTATCATTTCTGTCAAAAAATAAAAATAAAAATAAACTCCCTGTCGAAACAAGAAAGGGAGGAAAAAATGGGGAAAAAATGGCTACCAGGAGCAGTGGACTTGTAGTGCAGGCACAGAGCCCCAGCACTAACCCTGGTGGCAATAAAAATAAACAAATAAATAAATAAATAAATAAATAAATAAACCAGAATTGCTAATTATAAAAGGGCAGTACAAAAAATAACTGAAAGGGTCCGGTGGTCTACCTGCTACCTGGTTGAGCACATAGGTTACCATGTGCAACAACCCAGGTTCAAACTCCCATCTCCTACCCGTGGGAAGTAAGGGGAGACGAGGGCGGAGGGGGGCAGACACTTCACAAGTTGTGAAGCAGTGCTATAGGGGTCTCTCCCTCTCTATTCCTCCTTCCTTCTCACTTTCTCTGTCCTACCAAATTAAAATAAATAAATAGTTTTTAAATAATTGAAATAGTATATATGAATACCAAAATGTGTCAGTATAATACTTTTTTTAATTTCAAGCAGGGGAACTGGGGTGTAAAAGTCTAGCCTGTTAGAGCATCAACTTACAGGCCTGAGGCTTCAAGAGGCTTCAGGTTCAATCCCTGGCACCAGTATAACCTACAGCTCAGCAGTGGTCTAGTCTGTGTCTGTCTCTGCCTCTCTCCTTCCTAGATCATTCTCTTGTTCTTTCTCTCTCATGATAAATCTTATTTTAGAAGTTAAGCATTTCCACAAGAAAAATAATTCACACCCTAGCAGAAACAGGCATTTATAAAACAGGAACAAACAATTCTCTCTTGCCAATTCTCTCTTCAATGATCTATGCTAAAGTGGGGGGTGACTCTATAATAGAGTCCATTCATCAGCCTAGAGACATCACAGAATACAACTGCATGTTACTAGGGAAAGATCTCTCTTTCTTCCTCCCTCTCTACCTCCCCCTTTTATCTCAATTTCTGTCTCTCCAATAGACAGGCAGGTAGGCAGGCAGGCAGGCAGGCAGGCAAACAGGCAGAGAGAGAAGCTGGGAGTAATGAATCCACTAAGCAGGTACCAAACTCAAGTGATAATCCCAATGGCAAAAGAAAAAAGAGAGAGCACATGGCACACAATATCAGTATTACAAAAATGATCCTTGGTCATCCATAGCAAATTCTTTTTCCTTTTGTTATCAAAATGCTAATGTTTTCCATCTTTTTTAAAAATATTTTTTAATATTAACTTATTTATTTTCCCTTTTTATTGTTGTTGTAGTTATTATTGTTGTAGTTATTGATGTCGTCATTGTTGGATAGGACAGAGAGAAATGGAGAGAGGTGGGGAAGACAGAGACAGGGAGAGAAAGACAGACACCTGTAGCCCTCTTCACCACCTGGGAACGACTCCCCTGCAGGTGGGGAACCGGGGGCTCGAACCAGAATCCTTACTCCAGCCCTTGCACTTTGCGCCACCTGCACTTAACCCGCTGCACTACTGCCCGACTCCCAGTGTTTTCCATCTTAACATGGCCAATCCCAATATCTGGTTTACTAATCCGGTGACATAAGCACAAAAATAGAAAGCTTCTGTATAGAGCCTGTCAAAGAGCCAACAGTATGAAGAATGGAAAACAACAACAACAACAAAAAAACATAAAATCCTAAATGTTCATATCCTCTGCCCATTTTTGGATGGGGTCATTTGCTTTTTTGGTGCTAAGTTTGCTGAGCTCTTTATATATTTTGGTGATTAGTTTCTTGTCTGATGTCTGGCATGTGAAGATCTTCTCCCATTCTGTGAGGGGTCTCTCTGTTTGTTTAATAGTTTCTTTGGATGTGCAGAAGCTTTTCAATTTGATGTAGTCCCATTGGTTTGTTTCTGCTTTAGTCTTCCTTGCAATTGGGTTTGATTCATCAAAGATGTCCTTGAGGTGTAGGTGGGAAAGTGTTTTAGCAATATTTTCCTCTAAGTATTTGATTGTTTCTGGTCTGACATCTAGGTCTTTGATCCATTTGGAGTTGATTTTTGTTTCTGGTGAGATAAAGTGGTTCAATTTCATTCTTCTGCATGTTTCAACCCAGTTTTCCCAGCACCATTTATTGAAGAGAGCCTCCTTTTTCCATTTAATCCTTTGGGCCCCCTTATCAAAGATTAGATGCCCATAGGTGTTGGGATTTATTTCTGGCCTTTCAATTCTGTTCCACTGGTCTGTGTGCCTATTTTTGTTCCAGTACCATGCTGTTTTAATGATGATGGCTTTATAATATAGTTTAAGGTTTAGTTTTTTAACTTCTAATTCCTGTATGTAATATTTACTCAACAGTGTCACATTTTGTCCCAGACAATAAAAGGTTTGCATGCAACTGTAATACATAACACATCATCATGCTCTTTTTTTCTTTTTTGCCTCCAGAGTTATTGCTGGGTCTCAGTGCCTGCACCATGAATCCACTGCTCCTGGAGGCCATTTTCCCCCTGTCGCCCTTGTTGTAGCCTTGTTGTGGTTATTATTGTTGTTGATGTTATTCGTTGTTGGATAGCACAAAGAGAAATTGAGAGAGGAGGGAAAGACAGAGAGGGGGAGAGAAAGATAGATACCTGCAGACCTATTCACCACCTGTGAAGTGACTCCCCTGCAGGTGGGGAGGCAAGGGCTTGAACCAGCATTCTTCTGCAGGTCCTTGCGCTTTGCGCCACGTATGCTTAACCTGCAGCGTTACCGCCCAACCCCCCATCATGCTCTTTTACATATATGTTTGGAATATGCAGATAGACAGTCTTTACAACTGCTGAGAATTTGTGTGTGCTGTTTCATATAAACCATGTAGGCACAGTGATATAAGAAGTGTCATTCCTGTGGTTTCATGTGGATACAACAGGGCTTTGTGGGTTGGCTATGCACCTAACCACCACTTACAATGGCAAGGAATAAACACTGAGTATATGAAATCCAATGCTCACAGTGAAACTTACTTCATTTTTAACATTTACAAAGAGTGGGATCAGTGATCACGAGTTTGCCTGGAAGTTCCCTATTTGGGAAGGAAAGCTTAGGAAAGAAGCCACAAATTACAAAACTACTTTCTCGGTAGAAATAATGCACTTCCAAAGACCAGATTTTATTGGGAAGCCCCCAATTCTAAGCAAAACAGCTAGTCTGCAAAAGCAGGAAAATAGGTCTGAATATAAAAGAAAGTGTTTCCCTAGCTTTCTGAATTATGGGACAAAAAGAAAACATAATAAAACCAGGTGATCAGTCTGTGTATGCTTATGCTATGTAAATAAATTGGCTTCATTATTAAAATTTTATTAGTGATTGTTGGGAAATTGTTAAGCCAGCTCCCCCTGCTCCACCCTGCATTCCTGATACTATGGCCTATCTACATAATCATTGTTTTGCTGAAAGATTTCCCACCCATTCCATTTCTTTGATCTACCTTTCAAGACCCTCCCTGTCTCCAGAGTATCATTAATCCCACCAGTTAAAACCCTCACAACAGTTGCTAAGGAAGTTTCTACCTTCCCAGCACCCTTTTGCCTTTCTCCACCCCTTTCCTAGCCATTTCCGTTTCCGACTTGTCACTCCCGGGTCTGGCCTTTAAAAGTGTTGCTCTCTAATCAAAAAAGACATTGCATTGCCACTCCGCCATGAGTTCGAGTCATCTCTCCTGTGTCACTGAGTGAGTAGCAGCCCAGGCTGGCTCCAATCAAGTTCTCTCTAACCCAGAGAGTACGCGCCCGGGAAGAGGCACCTCCATGCTAGCCCAGCAAGTGACTTAATAATGGTCAATAAGACTGTAGGATAAGAGGGGCTACAATTCCATAGAATTCCTACCACCAGAGTTCCACATCCCTGTTCTTTAGCCCTCAGGGATTTTGGACCCAGAGTCATTATGAGGTGCAGAATGTGGAAGGTCTGGCTTCTGTAACTGCTTCTCCGCTGGTATGGACATTGGCAGGTTGATCCATACCCCCAACTTGTTTCTATCTTTCCCTAGTGGGGTAGGACTCTAGAGAGGTAAAGTTCGAGGACATATTGGTGAGGCGGTCGTCTGCCCAGAGAAGTCAGGTTGGCATCATGGTAGTGTCTGCAACTTGGTGGCACTCAGCTCTCCTCGGTCCTTTTTCAGCTCCCTTTTGCCAATTCATAGATGGGTTGTAATTTTCCTCCCTGGTTTCTCTTTTTCTCGTCCTCTGTAGTTTCTCTCCTACTGGCCTGGAAATCCCACGCCCACTTAGAATTGCCAGGATGTGAAGTGGTTTTTTGAGGAGAGTCAGCCGAAGCACGGTCTTCATGCAGCCATCTTGACTCTGCCTCGTTATTAAAATTTTAGCAACAACAAATATTGCAGACTCAGGGGGGCCCTTCATTGAAAAAAAAATCTACCTGGTCTTTCATTCAAAAACGACACTGATATTAGAGAAAAATCTTTTAGATAACTGAAGATAAAAGAGCACATGCCAAAATATTTTTTAACTGCAGATTCACTTTACTGAGGAAATGTTAAGTTTGCGGGGTTAGGGTTATTATTATTGTCGGAACAGTCCATTTCAACATTTTCCCAAGACAGATGCCAGTACATCTCACCTTCCATCAAGCCATCATCCTGTTGCATGGACTGAAGTCCCCAGATCCATGAGTGCTCCTCCCTTCCTTCCCCTTTCTGAAGCCCTGGGTTTGCTGCAATAGACGACAGTAACAGGGAAGCAGAAGCTGGGATCCAGGGATCCCACCACTGTCCTCCTGCTGCTACTCGAATTAACACCAGGCACCAACAGACACACAGTGTGCATCTTTCCCTCCCTCATCCTTTCAGACAGTGGAGGAGAGAAGAGGTTCTCTCTGCAGCCAGACCTCCCACCTCCAATCTAGCTCCCATCATTTCTAGCTAGCCAGCCTTAGCCACAGCATGTCTTATTTTCAGCACTGTTTACTGAATTCACACTGATTTTATAAGTATAGCTTCAAGGCCAGGTGGTGGCACCTGGAAGTGAGCACACATTAATTACCATGCACAAGGAGCCCGGGTTCAAGACCCCTGGGCCACTCCTGCAGAAAAGAAGCTCCAAGGTCTGTAGGTGCCTCTCTTTTTCTCTCTCCCTCTCTGCCCCCCTCCCCTTCACCATCTCCTACCCCTTTACCTTTCCCCTCTCAATTTCTATCTGTCTTACAAAAGGGAAAAAAAGGAAAAAAGAAAGAAAGAAAGAAAAAAGATCAACAGGATTGCTGAATTCATCGTGCAGGCACTGAGCCCCAGCAATAACCTTGGTGGCAATGAAAAAAAAATTAAAAATAAAAAGGAGGGGAGTCTGGCAGTAGCTCAGTGGGAGAAGCACAGGTGGCACTAAGAGCAAGGACCTGCATAAGGATCCTGGTTGGAGCCCCCGGCTCCCCACCTGCAGGGGAGTCGCTTCAGTCAAACAGGTCTGCAGGTGTCTATCTTTCTCTCCTCCCTCTACCTCTCCCTCCTCTTTTCTCTCTCTCTCTCTCTCTCTCTCTCTCTCTCTCTCTCTCTTTTTGCCTCCAGGGTTATTGCCAGGGCTTGGTGCCTGCACCATGAATTCACTGCTCCTGGAGGCCATTTTTTCCCCTTTTGTTTTATCAATTTTGTGGTTATTATTATTGTTGTTGTTGTCATTGGATAGGACAGAGAGAAATGGAGAGAGAAGGGGAAGACAGAGAGGGGGAGAGAAAGATAGACATCTGCAGATCTGCTTCACCACTTGTGAAGCGACTCCCCTGCAGGTGGGGAGCCGGGGGCTCGAGCCGGAATCCTTACACTGGTCCTTGTGCTTCGCACCACTTGCACTTAACCCACTACCACCGGACTCCCTCCCTCCTCTCTCAATTTCTCTCTGTCCTATCCAAAAAAAAAAAAAAGAAAGAAACAAAAGAAAGAAAGAAGGAAAGAAAAATGGCTGTCAGGATTCCTAGTGCAGTCATCGTGCCCCAGTGATAACCCTGGAGGCAATAAATAAATAAATTCTATTAAAACAGGGGTGGGGAACTTTGATCCATGAGGCCCTTTGGTCTGGCCCTGTCCAGGCAACTGAAGATTTTTTCATACTGCTGATCGTTTATTTGATAATTTTGTATATCCCGCATAATGATGTTCTAAATATCCAAACGGCCCTTCGCAGAAAAGCAGTTCCAGGCCCTGCTTTAAAGAATAGAAAAGGTATCTAATGCTGACTTACCGTAAGTCAGCACTGAGATTGTTCGAGGAGGGAGGAGGATCTTTCTTGAGTTATAGAACTGGAGTTTTAAAACAGAATAAACTGCTTTAATAACTAAAAATTATTAGAGAGCTGCAGAAACTGCCTAAGGTTTCTAAAAGGAGATTCAAACAGCAAGGTTAAAAAAATTAAGACTTGAACAAAATAATAAAACCATGCCACATTTATAGTATAATGACTATCGACTCCCCCAAAAAAAATCACTGGCAGTACCTTATAACTATGAAACCACTAGGTGACATCAGCTCACTTCTGTAAACTGACAAAGATGCTATCTATGTTGGATATTATGTTGGACCTTGAGATGTAATCCAGAGAAAGAGAAATTGTCTGTTATACCAATTTAAAGCCATTTTTCATGTCACCGAGAAAAGAGCACAGACATTGGCGACAAATGGAAGCAGACAGAAACCCCCACTGCAGCTGGAGACTCAATCGCTCAGCTGTCTGAGCCATGGCTATGATGTCATATGTCAAATTACAGGTCAGAGAAACGACACACACGTAAAAGCGTAAAAGGCCTGCTTTACAAATCAGTGCGACTTCAGAATTCTTTAACATCCTGTAATGAAAATAAATCAAAACAACTGGCCCAAAGCATATGTCATCATTCACCAGTCAACTCTTAAATGCATCAAAGATTTAGACATTAGGCCAGAAACCTTGGAATACACTGAAGAAAAACATCAGCAGAGCGTTCCATAAATTTTGCTTTGAAAATCTGAGTCCAAAAGCAAAAACAAAACAAACAAACAAAACCAGTGGAACTACATCAAACTGAAAAGTTTCTGCACAGGGGCCGGGTGGTGGTGCACCTGGTTGAGTGCACGTGTTATAATGCGCAAGGACCGGGGTTTGAGTCCCCACCCCGCCCCATGCCCACCTGCAGGGGGAAAGCTTTGTGAGTGGTGAAGTCATGCTACATGTGTTTGTCTCTCTCCCTTTAATCTCTCCTTCTGCCCTCTTGATTTCTCACTGTCTCTATCCAATAAACAAGTAAAGATTTTTAAAAAAAAAACAAAAAACGTTTCTGCATAGTATAAGGAACTCTCACCAAAAGGAAGACACTGTATGAATAGGAGAAGATCTTAACACACAAAGCTCTCAAAACTCAACAACTAGGGAGTCAGGCAGTAGCACAACGGGTTAAGCGCAGGAGGCGCAAAGCGCGAGGACCTGCATAATGATAACGGTCCAGCTCCCCACCTGCATGGGAGTCACTTCACAAGTGGTGAAGCAGGTCTGCAGGTGTCTGTCTTTCTCTCCCCCTCTCTGTCTTCCCCTCCTCTCTCCATTTCTCTCTGTCCTATCTAACAATAATAACATCAATAACAACAACAGTAATAACAACAAAAAAACAAGGGCAACAAAAGGGAAAATTAATTAATTAATTAAAAAAACAAACAAAAAAACACAACAACTAAAAAAAAGTCATTAAAACCAGGGAGAGAATAAGGACAGAATCTCCACTAAAAATATTTACAGCATCAACAGACATTTAAAAAATGCTCAGTCACTCTATTATGAAAGAAATGCAAATAAAAACAATATGATATGACTTCACACTTGTGAGGATACCATACATTAGAAAAAACAAAGATGTGGGGGGAAATGAATTCTTCTACACCACTGGTAGAAATATCAATTCATTCAACCACTATGGAAAACAATCTAGAGTTCCTGTGAACATGCACCAACTTGATGATCTGACAATTCCTCTCGTTGGGACTTAACGGAAAAACACAACACCCATGAGAAGAGATCTTTGCCTGTCATGTTCCTGTCAGTACAGTGTGTAAGAGCCCAGACCCAGAGACAACCAGGATGCCCAATGACAGATGAGTGATTGAGAAAGTTGATGTGTATATACGCATGAAATCCCACTCAGCTGTAGAAATTATGAAGTCTCCCTTGCCATATCGTGGATAGGACCTGATGGAATCAAATAAACTGGAAGGAAAAGGACAAATACCAGATGATCTCATTCACAGATGAAACTTAAAAAACATGGCAAATAAAAAAAGGAGTGATCATAAGATGAAATCTGGATTAGGTGTGGTCTGGTGGGGCAAAGCCAAGGACACCGGGGAGGAAGATGAAGGTTGAGAGGGCCCTGGGGACCAAGACACAATGGTGGAGGATAAGCTGGTGATTGGCATGGCATGCAGACACCTGTCACAGGAAAATAGAAACACGCATTCATGTGACAGCAATCCTGGAAATCACTATTTCCCTGATGAAATGCATTTTTTAAGCTGGCCTATTCACCTAATTATCGCTCTGGGATCTCTCTAGTGACACCATCTTATTTTTCAGTCAATTCAAAATAGACTAGCTTGTGTCTTCCCCATTTCTATTTTTCGATCTTTTTACTGAGGTATACTTGATATATAACATTATTTAGTTTGAAATGTACACCATGACTTGATATTTGAATGCACTGCAAAATGATCACCATAAAAAATAGTCAGTATTAGCTAACACACAGTTATCAATTCTTCTTGTGATCAAAACTTTTAAGACTTCTCATAGAAATGTCCAAATACACAATACAGAATTATTAACTTCAGTGACCATGGTGCAGATGACACCGTAGAACTTAGTCTGTCATGTGAGAATCTCTTTGTTTTGCCCACACCATCTCTCAGGTAACCACAATTTGTTCTCTATATGTGAGTTTGACCTTTCTTCTTTTGTTTTTTAAATGTGCATATGTAAATAAGCAATAGTATTGGTCTTTGACTTCCCTCACTTGGCATAATGATCTCAAGCTCCACATCTAGCACACATGGTAAGTCTGCATTGTTTGTTTAATTTTTTAAATTTTATTAGTGATTTAATACTGGTTTACAGGACATAAGATTTTTTTCTCTCTCTATTTTTTTTCACCACTCCCACAAAACATAAGATTGTAGGGCTGTCTTTTCACACTGCATTCACCACCAGAGATCTGACCTCTTACCCAAATAGCTTCCATAGTTTCACAAAGTCATATATGTCATCTGTTTTTATAACTAAATAATATTTGATGTGTGTGTGCATCATATATATATATATATATATATATATAGCCTCCAGGGTTATCACTGGGACTAGGAATCTACTGCTCCTGGAGGACATTTTTTCCCTTTTGTTGGCCTTGTTTGTTGTTGTTGTTGTTGCTGTCTTTGTTGTTGGATAGGACAGAGAGAAATAGAAAGGAGGGGAAAACAGAGAAGGGAAGAGAAAGATAGACACCTGCAGACCTGCTTCACCGCCTGTGAAGCGACTCCCCTGCAGGTAGGGAGCCAGGGGCTCCAACTGGATCCCTAAACCAGTCTTTGCACTTCGAATGGCTTAATCCCCTGCATCACCGCCCACCTCCTTTTTACATTTTTTTTTATCCATTCATTCACTGTAGAAACGTGTTCCATGTCTTAGATCACATGACAGTTGTAACTTCTGAAGAAATTCCATGATATTTCTATAGTGGCTACATGAATTAACATTCCTACAAAAAGTTCATGAGTTCCCTTCTCACTATATTCTTGACAATACTTGCTACTTTTTTGTCTTTATCTCTTTTTTGTTGTTGTTGCTATCCTTTCAAGTAATGTTGTGGTGAGAAGAATAAACTACATACATTTTTAGAAGCAGCCTTTTCTTTTATTGCTGGAAGGCTAGCAGTCAGGTGGTTTAATAACTGCCTAGCATGAGCCTTGGATCAGACTCCCAGCACAGCACAAAATAGCAGGGTGGTTCACTAGCATTCCAATTAAAGAAAAAAATAAAAATGTCTTAATGATCACTGACCAGCTCTCAAACTAAATTCTCATAAGAAACAATACACACCATAAAAAAAAAACCCTCAAATTTGTTTTTGTTTTATCTTGACTTCTGGAATTTCAACTCCAACACAAAATGAAGGTGTCAACTCTGAATGATGGTCAAGGTAATAATAATAAATAAACCAGCCTAACTGGAGAGTTTCCATTTGTCTAAGTGGGCATATTGGTCTCTTAAGACTCCAACTCTGAGAACAAATTTTGTTGGTAAACTAGACCCATCATCAAGGCAGTGACAGTTTCCTGTTTCTACTTTCATTCTTCAAAAAACTGTAATTTTGTTCGGCTAAATTGTAGATTCCCTGAAAGTGGAGAAAATGTTTTCTCTTTCAATTCTGTTATCCCTACAACACCCCACGCTATCATTCCTGTCCAAAAAAAGAAAATGTTCTTATACTCTTGACTGTTTTTTCTGTCTTGCCCATAAGGTCTTGGTTCACATATAGAAAGCAATGTATAACTATTGTTTTTACTGTCAGATGTAAAACATTAATTCCCCAATAAGAAATTTTAAAAAAAGAAAGCAATTTATGAATACCAGATGCCAGACAACTCAGATGTTATAAGTAGTATGATTATATATTGAAGTCATGGATGAGAAATGTTCTAGATAAATACAGTTAGAAGAGGTTTTGTTTCTCTCAAGATAAAATACAAAAAATAAGTCCAATTACCCGAAACATAAATATATATATATATATAATTTATATGGCAAATTTGTTACCAGAATTGTCTATAATTATCTTATTTCTTACATCACATTGAAAGTCACACTCAATTTCATCAAGCAAACATATGTAGAGATATGTTATTTTTAGAATAATTATATTTAACTGAAAGGGAATTTTATATGACAGCTTCATATATATATATATATGAAATTTTTGGAAGAATGATGATGTTTCACTAGAGTCTCTTGTTTGCAAATGTAAGAAAGAGGTAGACTAAGAAAAATATGTATTTTCAGCAATCTATTATTATTTTTTTTTTTGCCTCTAGGGTTACTGCTGGGCCTCAGTGCCTGCACCTTGAATCCACTGCTCCTGGAGGCGATTTTCCCCCCTTTTATTGCCCTTGTTGTTTTAGCCTTGTTTTGGTTATTATTGATGTCATCTGTTGTTGGATAGGACAGAGAGAAATGGAGAGAGGAGGGGAAGACAGAGAGGGGAGAAAGACAGACACATGTAGACCTGTTTCACTGCCTGTTAAGCAACAACCCTGCAGGTAGGGAGCCGGGGGCTGGAACCGGGATCCTTAAGCCAGTCGTTGCTGCGCTACTGCCTGACCCCCAGCACTCTACTTATTTTTAAATACTATGACAAAGTATGTTTTCTTATGACATTTTGGTCTTGTTTTTCAAATGAAGAAATTCACTTAGATATATTAAATTCATGATTCCAGTCAGATGGTGGGGCTGGGCAGTGGCACAACTTATAAAGCGCCCAAGTTACCATGCTCACTGGCTCTAGTTCAAGCTCCCCCGTGCCCAGCTGCATGGGAGAAGCTTCACTAGCAGTGAAGTAGCACTGCAGATGCCTCCCTTCCTCTCTCTCTCCTCTCCTGCATTCAATTTCACTTTGGCTCTATCATAGTAAATATTTTTAAATTGTAAAAAAAAAAAAAATTAGATGATTTAGAAGTAAAAAAAAAATAAAGCTGAAAATCTAAAATAAATCTCATGCTTTCTGACTAACAACATAGGCTGTGCCTGTTCTGTTGATTGTCCTAGTAGTGGGAAATTTTCATGGAATTTCTTAATATCTATACTTCAGAAAAGAAAAAGAACAAGGCTTGTTATGCAGGAATTAAAATAAATCCAAGCCAACAAATAAATCTCTTTAAGCATCTTCCTCAGGGGGGTTTTCTGAGTGCCAACAAGTTTGAGAATGTTTCCACTGTGTAAGAAGCTGGGTTTTCTCAGCCTTGCTCTTGCTGACAGCAGTGGTCAGTACCTAAGAGTGTGACTCTCTGACACTGCCTTTCTCTTCATAATCTCTGAGTATGCCCCGGGTTTCTCAGAGTAGGCATGTCTTCCTTGGCATGATGGAGTAAGACCCTATAACAAATGGCCTCTGTCTACAGCTTCATTCATTATCCATCATAGCCAAAGACTGGAGGCAGCCCAAATGCTCATGGACAGATGACAGGCTGAAGATGTTATGAGATAAATACTCAATGGAAAGGTCTTTTGAGCAAAATGGATGGAACTGTTCATGATTATGCTTAACAAAATAAGTAAAAAGATGAAATACAACTACCAGAAGATGGGGAAGTGGGGGGAGGGAGAGGAGAGGTTTGGCGGTGGTGCACCCGATTAAGCACGGACATTACAATGCACAAAGATACAGGTTCAAGCCCCTGGTCCCCATCTAGAAGGGGAAAGCTTCACAAGTGGTGAAGCAGAACTACAGGTGTCCCTCTGTCTGTCTCCCCTTCCCCTCTCAATTTCTTTATTTTTTATTATATTTATTTATTTATTCCCTTTTGTTGCCCTTGCTGCTTTTTTATTATTGTAGTTATTATTGTTGTTGTTGATGATGTCATAATTGCTGGACAGGACAGAGAGAAATGGAGAGAGGAGGGGAAGACCGAGAGGGGTAGAGAAAGACAGACACCTGCAGACCTGCTTCACTGATTGTGAAGTGACTCCCCTGCCGGTGGGGAGCCGGGGGCTCGAACCGGGATCCTTATGCTGGCCCTTGTGCTTTGCGCCACCTGAACTTAACCAGTTTTGCTACCACACAACTCTCCCCTCTCAATTTCTTTCTTCAATAATAAATAAATGTTTTTTTTTTAAATCTACCAGATGGTTTCACTCATGTGAAATCTAGGAAACTGATACACATGAACTTGGAAAAAAAAGTTTCTTAAGACTTTGTGAGAGCTCTGGTGGTTATCTTTTGGGAGGCAAGAGAGTTGGGGGCACAGAACTTTGGTGGTGAGTGCAGTAGTGAACTACATCCTGTAATCTCACAATCTTGTAACTTACTATTAATTACAGAGTTTTAAAAATGAAAAAATAAAATATTAGAAACTGAATGGAAATATATCTAATAATGAGTACAGCTGAAGTCTCTATAACTTGTACATATAAAATAAACTAATTATGTGTATTCTCTAAATAAAAAATAAAAGTCCATCTAAATCTCTGGTCTCATCTGTCCCATTGACATCCTAGGTATCGAATGCCTTCCTGCCATGCCCTTTCACATATGCATGCTTATGCACTGTCAGTAGCACTGTCTTTAACTCCCTTCTCTACCCATCAGAAGCTCTCATACACCCTTCTAAATGGTACCCACGCTCAGCATGTCACAGCATTTTTCTGAAGCCTTCATGGCTGTGCCTCCTGTGCCTGACATCCCACTCTATGACCAGCTCTTACACCACAATGTGTATATATATATATATATATATATATATATATATACATATATATATATATATATATAGTTTTTCAGATGAAGAAACTCTCTACCACAAGCACTTACTCTATGGTCTCTGGTGGTTGTCTTCTTTGTCTCACAACGCGCACCACAGAATGCTTCATTCATTTATTGAACAAATATTTGCCAAGCACCTCTCAAGTGCTAAGTATAGAATAACAAGTCCAATGAATCTGATTCCCCACTTTGTGGGATTTACAGTCCACTAAAACTATTAGGTAGCTATTTAATTAAATATCATTTTTCGGTATCTTTTGCTTAAATATTCCCATTAGTGGGCGTCCATGTGTGCTCTGTCCTCCACATTGTGTCAAATTCAGTTGGTCCCACAAAATGCAGCCTATATCCCAGATTCCTGAATTTTACATGCCTGGTACCATTCCCACTAACATCAATTGGAATTAAACTCTAATAATGGGATTTTCAGAGTTAACCCAATTGCCAAATAATTTGGTTATAGCTATAACTATCTATTGCCTTCTTAAACCCTAAAACAACAGGAACCTTCCCCTTTCTCTATAAAACCCATATTTTCCCTAGTCCTGAAAACTCTAGGGTGGGGCTCACGTTCCTGCATGCTTCTCTCAAGTCATACCAACTGATACTTCATCTGCTGTTTCCAACCTAATCAATGCAACCAGCACCACCTCGGCAAGCTTCACTTTGGACTGTGTCCAGAGATGTCACATGTCGAATTATTAACCCTTCAGCTTCATTACTCTGCCACCAGATTCCAGATGCTATCATGATGCCAACCAGACTTCCCTGGGCAGATGACTCCACCATGTGTCCTGGAGCCCCGCTTCCCCAGAGCCCTGCCCCACTAGGGAAAGAGAGAGACAGGCTGGGAGTATGGATCAACCTGTCAACGCCCATGTGCAGCAGGGAAGCAATTACAGAAGCCAGACCTTCCACCTTCTGCACCCCATAATGATCCTGGGTCCATACTCCCAGAGGGATAAAGAACAAGGAAGCTATTAGGGGAGGGGAAGGGATATGGAGTTCTGGTGGTTGAAATTGTATGGAATTATACCCCTTTTATCCTATGGTCTTGTCAATATTTCCATTTTATCAATAATTTTTTTTTAAAAAAAAGAATTAAACTCACTATCAACTCTCCTCCCTCAAACATCTGAATTTCTCAGTTCTGAATGAACAGTATGCTCCCAGTGACTCAGGTGCAAAAATTCACCTCTGTCTCTCTCTCCTCTACTTTCACCTCACCGCTGGTAAATCATTGCCACGTCTGCCTTTACAATAGCAGGGAAGCCTGCTCCCTCTCTCTTGTTCCCACAGCATTTATCTCTGCTTAGTCCACCATTATGTCTCACCTATAAGGCTACAGCAAGCCCTCTCCCATTTCAGTTCTTCCCAACTTCAGCTTCAGAGGGCATCATTCAAGTTATCTTTCCACTACTTCAGAAATCCCTAATAGGACCTTCCTGACTAAAGGATAACATTCATACATTCCTCCATACTGGTCTAGTTTTTTTTTTTTTTGTTTGTTTGTTTTTTACTTTTACTTTGGTTGCAACCACTCCTTTCCTATGCCTTATGCTCCAGGTAAACTGGAAAATACGTTAGGCCACAAGCATGTGATTAGCCAGTGTCTCTGTTCCTGCTGTTCTGACTGTACTCATCTACACTCTTACTAAATTCCAGAATTCCAGCACAACTGTGGGTCCACGTTATCCACAATATATATGTTTTTCTGATAGAAGGAAATGGAGAGACTGAAAGTAAGAAAGAAAGACACATGTGGCCCTGCTTCACCACTGGTGAAGCTTTCCCCCTTCAGGTGAGGATGAGGGGCTTGAACCTGGGTTCTTGTGCTTAGTAGACCACATGCAAGCTCTACCAGCTACAGCACTCCTTGGCCCATCCCACAATGCCTTTTCTTTTTCTTTTTCTTTTTCTTTTTCTTTTTCTTTTTCTTTTTCTTTTTCTTTACCGGAGCACTGCTCACTCTGGCTTGTGCTGGTGTTGGAGGGATTGAACTTGGGACCTTAGAGACTCAGGCATGAGAGTGTTTGCATAAATAAGCATCATGCCTATCTCCCATGCCCACCACAATGTTTTTCTTTTTGATCATTTCCACACATTCCTTTTTGATAAGATTACAGAGGATCATTCTCCCTTGGAAATTTCATAGCATGTCCTAATAAAGTATGAGGCAACATATTTTGTCTTGTGTTTTGATTATCCAGGTACTTGTCTCACTCAATTAGACTAGAGACCACAGAAGGCTAACTTTATAAGTCAGCTTAGTGACTTTATGCTTTCCCTTCTACACATTTCTCATATATGAATCAAAATACTTGGGGCCAGGCAGTAGCACACCTGGTGAAGCACATACAATACAGTGTACAAGGACCCAGGTTCAAGACCCTGGTCCCTATGTGCAGGGAGGAAGCTTCAAGAGTGGTGAAGCAGGGCTGCAGGTGTCTGTCTCTTTCCTTCTCTATTTCCCTCTCCCCTCTAAATTTATCTCTGTATCTATTAATAATAAATCAATAAATAGTTTAAAAATCAAAATGCTGAATCATAACATTATAAAAAGCCTTTATATCTACTTCCTACACATAACAGCCCTTAACATTAACAGAACATACACTATTTGTCAGTATTTTTTTAATACCAAGAACACAGTCTTTGCTCAATACATGCATCTTGTATGGATAACATAACATGACATACTGAAAATATCTCCTGAATATATCATCTAGAAGTATTAATCTATTTCACTTATAACCAGGAAGGACTTAAGTATGTCAAAAGATTCACTCTAATTTTCCATAATGCAAGATTCTACTCCATCACTACATAAAACTAAAAGATTAGGTTGATTTAATCTTCTTAACAAGATAATGAGTTTTTTGAAGATATTGCTATACCCATTCTAGTCCCCTTTGTTACAACAGTTCAGAACATATAATAATAATAAATGTTCATTAGCTGTTTGATGGGTTCATGATTGTATTAGAGTAAGATGTTGGGCATTACGCCAGGTCCGCTGCATTGCTTGTTGCTGTGGTCTATTTACATAATCATTGTTTTGCCTGAGACCCGCCTTGCCTGCAGGGCATTGGTTAATCCCACTGGTTAGAACCATTGCAACAGCTGCTATGGAAGCTTTCTACCTTCGTGCTCTTTTCTCCACCCCCTCTCCTAGCCATTCTGGTGCCCCACGTTGGGCGCCAGAATGCCGGGATAGCATGCTGGAGAGAGAAGAGACCAGGAACTCGTGGAGGAGCAGGAACAAAATACAATGCCTTTATTGATCAGAGACGACACCTTTTATATCTTAGAAACCAGAAGTGGCAAGTGGGAAAAGGAAATGGCTAGGAGAGGGGGTGGTGAAAAGCGCACAAAGGTAGAAAGCTTCCATAGCAGCTGTTGCGAAGGTTCTAACCAGTGGGATTAACCAATGCACTGCAGGTAGGGCGGGTCTCAGGCAAAATAATGATTATGTAAATAGACCACAGTGTCAAGCAATGCAGGGGAGCTGGCATAATGCCCAACAGTAAGATATGTGCAGAATAGCCTAAAATTAAAATTCTCTTATATAATAACAAGCTGAAAGGTTTTGATCTACTCATTTAACATTCATTTAATTCACTGACTTAAAATTCGCATGTTACACAATGACTACTCTTTAAGGTAAAATAAAAATATAATTGAGACCCTAAGTTAAACTTAGGGGTTAGAGAGAACACACACTTCAGAGAATCTATTGTAAATTGGATCCGGTTAAGGCTATCACTTCGGGTAAAGAATCCTTTATTGATATTCACAATAAAGATGAAGACAGTTCTGCTTCAAGCTGAGGTGGACTATTTAGCCAGTAACACGCAGGACTCCTGCTGTTTACTTATTTACCAGAGAACTGCTCAGCTCTGTCTTACACTGGTCTGAGGGGACCTCCAAGCCTGAGGCATCCACTACATTTTTATACTTCACAAAAAAATGCTTAACACATTAAGTACAATGCTATTATTTAAATATTGCTATATAACTAGTGTCCTAGCACATTCAAGATAGTCTACCTTTCCCATTTTATAAAACTTCCGGGAATTCCAAATGAGATTCAACTTTGTGATGACAAAATCCTAGTTTTTCAATTTTGTGACAAATATTGGATTCAATGCAGTCAGGCAGATATTGACTGCTTTTTTATGTGTTGAGTTCTCTGCTAGGTGTTAAAATCACAGAGATGAAATGCACACACAAAGGACAAAGCTACATCATCCATCTGTCCTTGGAGACAGAAGCTGAATCTAAGTCATTCAGTGCCCAGCATAGGGCGTGATAACTACTGAACACACCTTGGGAATTTATTTAAAACAATATAAAAGGGGGCACTGTGTCACATCTGGTTAATTGCACATGATAGCTTGTACAAGGTCCAGGGTTCAAGCCCCTGGTCCCCATGTGCAGGAGGAAAAGTTTCATGAGGGGTAAAGCAATACTCTAGATATCTCGGTGTCTTTTTCCATATCTATCCCCCCTTTCTCTCAATTTCTCTCGGTCCTATAACATAAAGTCTAAAAAAGTATTAAAAGTTAGAGCATGCCTAATATAGCTTATATTTTCTGAAAATATTTTTTCACTGCTCTTTCTTATTTTATAAAACTAACCATAAATTGGTTGATTTGGTGGTGTTGGTGTTGTTTGCTTGCTTTATTGCAACCATGGTTTCCCACTAGGGCTCCGTGCCAGCACTAAGCTCCTGGTGGCCATGTTTCCTTTGTTTTTAATTTTTTTTTTTTTTAATTTGACAGCTCAGAGAGAAATTGAGAAGGAAGGGGGAGACAGGGAGGGAGATAAAAAGACAGATAACAGTAGTCGGGCTGTATTGCAGAGGGTTAAGCGCAGGCGGCGCAAAGTGCAAGAACCAGCATAAGGATCCTGGTTCGAGCCCCTGGCTCCCCACCTGCAGGGGAGTCGCTTCACAGGTGGTGAAGCAGGTCTGCAGGTGTCTATCTTTCTCTCCCCCTCTCTGTCTTCCCCCATCTCTCTCCATTTCTCTCTGTCCTATCCAACAACAAGGACAGCAACAATAAAAATAACTACAACAATAAAAACAACAAAAAGGAATGAATAAATAAATAAACATAAAAAAATAAATAAATAAATAAAGCTAAAAAGTAATACATAAAAAAAAAAAAGACAGATACCTGGAACCTTGCTTCACTGCTTATGCAGGTGGGGAGCAGGGACTAGGATCTAGATCCCTTGCACTTGGTAATGTGTGCACTCAACTGGCTTTGCCACTGTCAAGCCCCCTGTCGATTTGTTTTTAGTGTTATTAATGCTTATGATAGTATTGAAAAACACTACAGTAAGCTTAAGTAGAGATTGAAGAGATTAAAATAAATCATAGTAGCTAGGAGAGAACTCACCTGGCAGGCCGCCTATCATTGTGACTGTCTAATGGCAAAGAGCCAGTGTCGACTGGTCTATTCAGCTTAGTAAAGTGTACAAGGAGACATCTCACTGGGCAGGCTGTATGTGTCTTGCCATGTTCGTGGCCCAGGTTCGAAGCCCAACTATTCACGTGAAATGCAATAGTACCTGAGGAAACACCAGTGCAGTGGTGTCTCTCCCTCTCTGACTAATTAAATGAAAAAGCTTCCAGAGACTTGGAATCATGCCTGTACAAGGCAGGCCCTAGTTGTACACACTGTCAACTACTAATCCCTCTAATATGAGTACATTTTACTCAGAAAAATATCGTGAATTTTTTTTTAAGTATTCTCCTTGAGTTTTGGGAAAAAAACTATTTGAAAATTATCATCTACTGCTTCATATTCCTTGAAGATTCTAAGAAAAGCAAAAGGTCTCTCAGAAGAAATGAGAACCAAAAAAAAGGATGGTCTAAGCCTATGGGTTTCTATCCATTAATCTCCACACTTTTTGTTTCTATTACAGATAAATCTGTAGGCACTGTTACCTAAAATAAAAAAAGTAGAAGAACAATAGTCTTTCAGACAAGTATTAAAATAGAGAAGCAGAGACAGAGCAGTAAAGGCAGAAATAGAAAAGTCAGTGACAAAAGCCATAAGAGAACAGTTGAAGTGTTCAGATAACCCTATGCAAGCAATAAGGAGCCTTAGTCAACAGTTACCTGGTTCAGCCACTTCACTGACACCTGAGAAAAATAAGATGCAAAAAGGGTAACTACCCAATTGGATGTAGGTTGGGGAGAAAGTGTCTTGAAGACACCTACCATGGAAAGATGAGAGATTATATAATTTCTATGTATCAACTCCCCTAAAGTGTGTGTTGGGATGGGGGGTAGCATAAGGGAGGACAGATATGGAACAGCAATGCATTGGGACAGGGGGAGAATAGAGGAAGGAGGAAGGGCACTGGTAAGCTGAAGACTGTGTAAGCCATCTTAAGAGGGGAACACTAGTTAAGTGGAAGTTTGCCTCATGGTGATATAGGTCAAGTGGTACTGGCCATAATGAATTTTCAAGAGAAGTCGAATCTAGATTTTTTTTTTTTTGAGGAAATCCCTTATAATTGTTGGAAACTAATTCAAGTTTTTGACCTCTCAAACAGACCTGACATACCTAGCATATCTGTAGTCCAGACACTGCTCAAGGATAGCTAAAGCCTTTTTTTTTTTTTTAGTGATTTAATAATGGTCAACAAGATTGTGGGATAAGAGGGGTAGAATTGTATGGGAATTCCATACAATTCCCAGCAGTAGAGTTCCATATCCCATCCCCTCCATAATAAGCTTCCCTATTCTTTTTTTTTTTTTTTTTTTTGCCTCCAGGGTTATTGCTAGGGCTCTGTGCCTGCACCACAAATCCACTGCTCTTGGAGGCTAGTTTTTCCCCTATTGTTGCCTTGTTTGTCTTATTGTTGTTGTGGTTATTGTTATTATTGATGCTGGATGTTGTCATTGTTGGATAGGACAGAGAAATGGAGAGAGGAGGGGAAGACAGAGACAGGGAGAGAAGGACAGACACTTGCAGACCTGCTTCACCGCCTATGAAGCCACCCTCCTGCAGGTGGGGAGCTGGGGGCTCGCTTACTCCGGTCCTTGAACTTTGTACCATGTGCACTTAACCCGCTGTGCTACCACTCGACCCCCTGCTTCCTTATTCTTTATCCCTCTAGGAGTATAGAGCAAATTCCTTATGGGGTGCAGAAGGTGGCGGTCTGGCTTCCATAATTGCTTCTCCCCTGGACATGGGCGTTGAGAGGTGGATCCATAGCCTCAGCCTGCTAACAACTTTTACATGTGGTCAAAAGGTGGCGCCTTTAGTGACTTCATTAAGATGACCAACATTTCAGTGTAAGGAACATTCCCGTGAGGCCTTAAGATGGCTGGTGTGATGTGAAAGCATAGTTTGGCTTTCCCAGGGGGCCAATTCAGTGGATCTCACTTCTTTGGACTGACAATCCACTTCACAGTTTTATCTTCTTTTGGTTTGCTAAGATTGAGTTTTGTGGATTAAGGTTTATCTGAGTTAATATCTGATCTCTGCCCAGAAATGTAACACCAGACTGCTGGATGTACTTATATTATGTACCACGAGGGAAGAAATCATGTCACATTTTCTTCAGGAAACTTGTGAATGGTTCAAGAACTGCTTTGGGAAGCTCACCCTAGAGAATGTGATGGATAATACTAAGATTCAAACTGAACGGCATTAGATTCCATTTCCTGTAAAGTGTCTTATAAAACAGGCAAACCACTTTAACCAAAAGGACAGAAAGCAATTCCTTTCTTTTAAAATTTTTTTGTATTATCTTTATTTGTTGGATAGAGACAGCCAGAAATCGAAAGGGATGGGAGAGATAGAGAGGGAAAGAGACAGAGAGACACCTGTAGCCCTGCTTCACCTCGTGTGAAGCTTTCCCCCTGCAGGTGGGAACCAGGGGCTCAAACCTGGGTCCTTGTGCACTATAATGTGAATGTTTAACCAGGTACACCACCACCTGGCCCCCAGAAAGCAATTTCAACATCCTCTAGATCTGCCCACTCTTGCTCCCTGGTTTCTCTTATTTGCTTCTTTTAAAAAACCCTTCTGGCCCTGTTGTTAGTCAGTTATTAATTCATCAAATAAATACGTGTTGGGTACCAACAACAGTGTCTGCCATCTTGGAACAGACATTCTCGAGACAGAGGTAACACAGATGGACATAGTGATGTGTTGATAAACACGGAGCCCACACTTCTCCAGAGAAAAGGTTGTGATTTGCAGCATTTGATGATTCCCGTGGTATAAATACTCTCACTGGCACTGGGTCCTGAGCACATATTAAAATGCCCTACGTCAATCCTCGGGAGAAACCAGTAAGAGATCATGGAAGAAACATTCTAATATTACCTCAAGTAGTTCAGATGAACTATAAATTCCTTTCTTTGTCTGACCAATCAAGCTGGACAAAGACTGTGACCCTAGGACCAGCCTGAACCAGCTGGTGGGGCTTGTTAAGTTGAAACTCAGCCAGGCTCAAATGAGGAAAAGTGAATACCTTGCCTCTGCCCAGGAGTTCGAAGCCATTTGCTATACACAGGAGGTATGAAGAAGCATGACGATGCATCAGGCACGCCCCACGATGACCCAAACTCTATATGCTGTGATGCCATCCTCAGCCCCTGTTGGGACATGAACTTAGCATACGGCTGGAATCAGCCTGACACCAAGCCAGGAGCATAGGGCAGACACAGCCCACAAAGGATGGTGGGTGTATAGGATGTTACTTAAATGAGTGCCTGGCAGAAACTGAGTTCTCTGTTCTGGCTGCTCGCCTTCTCCGGGGCATCCCCCTGCTAGTCTCCGGAGCCTGAACACATGTAATCTAAACACTAGTAACTAAGCGTAAGGACTCATGGCTGCCCACCATGTGGCTAACCAGCTTTCCCTCTTTGCCTATTTTGCTGCCATAGTATTTTTGTATCTAAGTAACCCACATTGTAATAAACCTCACATCTGGTCTGATAAATCCCCAATACAAAGTGCCACAGAATTTTTTTTAAAAAATTACTAAATACCCTTAAAAGATAAACACATAGGGATCGGGCGGTGGCGCAGTGGGTTAGGCGCACGTGGCACAGAGTTGCTTCACAGGCGGTGAAGCAGGTCTGCAGGTGTCTGTCTTTCTCTCCCCCTCTGTCTTCCCCTCCTCTCTCCATTTCTCTCTGTCCTATCCAACAATGAACAACATCAACAATGGCAATAATAATAACCACAACGAGGCTACAACAACAAGGGCAACAAAACGGGGGGAAAAATGGCCTCCAGGAGCAGTGGATTCATGGTGCAGGCACTGGGCCTAGCAATAATAACCCTGGAGGGAAAAAAAAAAGATAAACACATTTCCTTCTCTCTTTTTTTTAAATTATTTTTTGTATTATCTTTATTATTGGGATAGAAATAACCAGAAATTGAGGGAGGAGAGAAAAAAAAGAGAGAGAGAGAGGGAGAGAAATACCTGTAACCCTGCTTCACCACTCGCAAAGCTTTCCTCCTGCAGGTGGAGGCTGGGTGCTTGAACCCAGGTCCTTGTGCATAATAGCATGTGCACTCAGTCAGGTGCCCCACCACCCGGTCCCCATCTTTGCTTCTTGACATCTCAAGGAGAATATTTCCTTTTGGCAGTGGCCACCCTTTGCCACTGTGATCCACAAAAAAAATTCTGTTTTACTTGAAGGTGTCTGGTTTCCCCACAACAACACACATAGACTCAGCGGAAGTGACCAAGGAGACATCTCTGACGTCAAACCCGGGAGAGATGTTCAGAAGCAGCTTATTGTATGTAGGTTTCCATCATAAGGCTATGGTAGATGTGAGGAACCTCAAGACTATAGCCAAATGGAACAAATATCAATTAGAAGCTAAGAGTTCTGAGTATTATTTTCTCAATTTCAATGGGATGTCTTTGTAAGTTTGCGCTTCATGTCAAAACTTCCTCTGCAAACTTGAAATTCAGTTCTCTTGCAGAGCACAGCATACTATAGGATAGGTAGGTGAATAGGATAACAACTAGATGTTTAATACTGTGTCAATAATTGATAAAATACATGAAGAAGAAACCAAGGAGAGAAAGAATAATGAGAAGTTACCCACTAAAAGAGGAAATGTTTGAGACTAGAAATGACTGATAGATAACATGATGACTGCTACCACTCAGCTACCTAGGGTAGCCAATCCATGTTGTCGTTTTGGGGTCTTTTGTTTTATCCCCTTTTTAATTTAATTTTATCTTTTTAATTAAGGGGGCTAATGCTTTTACATTGCAATCACTGACAGACGCAAGCAATTTCATTAAGTAGCAGGCTCCCAACATTTGCTTCCTATCCTCCCTCCTCAGAGCCCTTGGCTTTGGTGCAATACACCATGTATTACTTGGTGCTCTCCCTCCCCATTCCCTGCTTTATAAAGATTCCTATGACAGCAGCTCATAACTTTAGTATTCCATTCATTCCATCGCTGAGTATTTCTGAGAGAGAAAGCACTTTCGTTTATTGTTAGAAGCTGGTTAAATTTGTCTAATTATATATATTGCCACTAATTTAGAAATATTCACAATAGCGTACAACATTTAAATGACTAACACACATGAAAAGGTAAAGAGAGAAAAACAGCGTTTTACAAAAATTGCAAGATTTGAGGCCAGGTGGTGGCATACCTGGTTGAGTGCACGTTACAATCCTCAAAGACCCAGGTTCAAACTCCCGGCCTTCACCTGTAGGGGGAAAGTTTCACGTTACTGCAAGGTGTCTCTCTTCCTCTCTGTCATCCCCTTCCATCTTTATTTCTGGCTGTCTCTACCCAATAAATAAATAAATAAAGATAATTTATTTTAAAAAATAGGCTAGCTATCAAACTCATGCAAAACTACCATATTTGTGTGACCCCAGGAACATACCTAAGATGAACTTTCTAGCTTTCTTCTGCCCTAAAATCCCTAATCTCATCTGCTTTATTCCTACTTTTTGGTTCCTGTTCATTAACCATTTTGTCTCAATTTATGTCCTGCCACCTTCCAGAACCAAGTTGCAGATACTACCATGATGCCATCCTGACTTCTCTGGGAAGATGACCTCACCAGTGTGTGCTAGCACCTAACCTCTTCAGAGCTTCCCACTGGGGAAGGATAGAAATAGGCTGGATGTACGGGTGGACCCGCCAATGCCCACATCCAGCAGAAAGTCAATTACAGAAACCAGAACTCCTATCTTCTGCACCCCAAAAGCAATCTTGATCCATATTCCCAGTGGGGGAGAAGTGATAGGAGTGCTCTGCACTTCCACTCCATGAGCACCCAGAGAGAGAGAGAAGAAAAAGGAGAGGGACACCATGGAGATAGTAATGTTGCCATGAGTAGCTTGGAGGGGAAGAGAGAACTGGATCAGGAAGAAAAAAGAGTATTGGGAGTCAGGCGGTAGTGCAGCAGGTTAAGAGCAGCTGGTGTGAAGCGCAAGGACCAGCGTAAGGATCCCAGTTCCAGCCCCGGATCCCCATATGCAGGGAAGTCGCTTCACAGGCGGTGAAGCAGGTTTGCAGGTGTCTGTCTTTCTCTCCCCCTCTCTGTCTTCCCCTCCCCTCTCCCATTTCTATCTGTCCTAGCTAACAACAACAGTATCAATAACAACAACAATAATGTCTACAACAACAATAAAAAAACAACAAGGGTAACAAAAGGGAAAGTGAAAAAAATTTAAAAGAGGATATTTTATATAAATGTGGACAGATAGTTGTAAAGAGGATAGTAGTCCCATGTCTACAACCTTAGGGGAACTTTGGTGGCTTGCAGTGGGGAGACTGAAGATTCAGAACCCTGGGGGTAGGAATGGAGTAGATTTATACCTCTGTTGGCATGTAATTTTGTAAATCAATATTAAATCACTAATAAAATTTAAAAAATAATCTAATAGCACAAAGCAAAACGAAAGAAAAAAAGAGTAATAAAAAATAATTTAACAGAATTTTAAGATTTAATGGGTATAATTACATACCCACACATTATGTGTAAGTCACTACACACATCAAAGCTCTGTGCTCCCATACCCCAATAACTACCATAGTTCTCACACATAAAGTCCAATAGAAAAATTGGCTAGCTTTCATTATTTGGCAATTCCATTTTCCTTAATCATCTAGATATAACTGAAACCATCTGGGGACTTCCAAGTTCATGAAAAATGACTAGTGCCCAAGATCAGGAAAATCTGTCTGAACACCAAAGAGAGAAAGGAAACAGTAAGTGTAGTTTGCCAAACTCTATTCTTGTTATAAGAGTGAGTCGTGATCCTAACAGACCTCTGTAGTCCCAATCTGAAACCAAAAGTTACCTTCACACTTATAACATACAGACAAATGCGAGGGCACTGTAGTATTTTCTTTTCCTTCTCTTTTATCTGTTAACCTCTAGACTTCTTAAAAATTTATTAGTGATTTAATATTGACTTACAAGATTGTAAAATAACAGGAGTATAATACCATAGAGTTCCTGCCATGAGGGTTCCTTGTCCCATCCCCTCCATTGGAAGCTTCCCTACTCTTTATTCCTCTGGGAATATGGAGCAAGAATCTTCATGGGGTGCAAAAGGTGGGAGGTTTGGCTTCTGTAACTGTAATTGCTTCTCTGCTGGACATGGGTGTTGGCAGGTGGATCCATATCCCAGCCTATTTCTATCTTTCCCTGGTGGGGTAGGGCTTTGGGGAGGTGAGACTTCAGGATACATTTGTGAGGTCATCTGCCCAGGGAAGTCAGGAAAGTAGCCAGCTTGGTGGCTGAAAGGCAGTAAGATATAAGACAGGACTTTTTATCTTACCCCTGCAGACTTCTATGTTAAATATCCTTTGGTGGTTTAGCGCTATTTTTGTAGTTGTGGGTAACCACACATTCCAGAATAAACCTCTAGAACAGGGTTAGCAAACTACAGACCACAGACAGACTCCACCCAACACCTTACTTTATTCATTATTCTTGAGCCGTTGATGGCTTTTACATTTTGAGGGATTTATTTAAGAGAAGAATAAGAGGAAGGTTTATTTAAGATGTTTAGTCCGGTTCCAATGCTATGTAAAATATGATGAAATTTTGATGAGTCACATTTCCACAAAGAGAACAGAACTAAGAAGCAGGATTAGGGCAGAGAGTTGTTTGCAAACTTGAAGAAAATATCTAAATGCAAATAACTGTTTACCACAGTGCTCTAAATCGGATCACATATCTATTTATCTATTCATATTTAACACAGGAGCCTGTGGAACCTTCAAGTTCTGTCAGGCTGAGCCCACAACCTATAGTCACAGCTGGGAACATTCTAGGCTGTGCACATTTCAGAACCTGTCTTCCTTGAGTGGCAGAGTAGGATGACCCTTCAGAGAGTGGGGCAGTCCCTACCATTGCTATTTCATAGTGAGGGTATGGTCCTGAAGAAGCCTACAAAGGATGTGACCAGTCATGGTAGAGAGAGGGATCTATCAGAGGTATAGGCCCATATGAGCTATGGGGGAATCCAAGGATTCTAGAACTGTCTAGGACACTCTGGGTGATGGGATGGCCTGAGAGTGGCCAAAAAGGCCATTGCTCAGTGAACCAGTCTCTTTCCCTTATCCAGATTCTGAGATCCCTTCTTTACCCAGCATGTTTAGACTTTCAGTTGTTAAACTGTTGAGTGTTATTTGTTGTATCCAAACCAGTATTAGGTTTATGGGATCTAGCCTCAAGTTAGAGAGGAAATAGTCCTAGGATTTTAGTGGAGTTCTTAGCCTCCAGTTTTTCTGAATCTACTGGCTTGTAAACTAGGCTGTGATAGTGACGATAATTGTCCTTTACTTGATAATATCATTTTTGCCCGTATAACTCTCAGCCTGTTGTATAGTGTTTCTTCTGAAATTTATTAAGTGGCAACAACAGCGCTGATACTGAGCATTTTTCTTACATGCCTATCTGTCATTCTTGTTTCTTCTGCTGCAAAATTTAGGTCTGGAAGCAGCCAGAGGTATGAACAACTGCCTTCATGACTCACCTTTGCAATTTTTCCTCATTGCACCTCCTATGGTTCTACTTGTCCAGGTCCTCATTACCTCAGCATAGCTCCAACTACTAGAAGTACGTTTATAACTAGTCTCAATGTCTATCCCACCATCAGCAATTTTATTACCAGTTTTGTGTGTGTGTGTGTGAACTCCAGTCTTGATAAATTATGTAATCATTTGTAAAAAAGAAAAAAAAAAGGTGCTGTTTTCTTGTTAGCTGAACTTCATTTCCCTTTTTGATTAGGACCTGTCTACAACTCTAATGTCAAGTCCCTGTAGTTTGATCACAAAACTTTTACTTATGTCCAGCCTCAAGTCTTGTTATTTTCAGTATGAACACTACAATCTCTTCCTTACACATCTGTGATCTCTGTTATTTTCAGTATGAACACTATTATTTCTTCCTTACTCATCTGGGATCTCTGTTTTGTAGTAATATTTCTTTTGTATGTTTTGAACCTTCCTTTTATTTATCTACATACTAATGAATTTATAGTTTGTGGGGGAAGGGAGATATTTGGAGCTGCAGTGGTCATCATCCTATGGCTACATGGGAAAATAGAACACAGGTGTTGCAGCACAAGGATATAAAGAAACTGGTTCACAATGATCTTGTTGAAACAGAATGAAATGCAACCTCCACACATGTGCAAACAGAGACAATAAATGTCTCACTGCTTACTGATGACTGAGCTTCCTTTTGTTTGAAGCTGAATACATCCTAATTGGTAGGGACACATACTGAATCATCTATCTGTAATTCTCTATATATTTTTTTTCTGAAAACATTTCTCTACTATCAGTGTCAACAACTTTGTAATGTTTTCTGCTATCTATCCTTAAATGAGCTCTAAAAGATCCCCCCTTAATTTTCTTTTTCTTTGATTTTATAACAGTTTCTTATTCACATTTTTTACATACTACAGCTCTCAGCCACTGCTTGTGAATACTTTTACAGTGATGATTCTTACCATCTTTATGGAAATGTGACTCATAAAAATTTCATCATATTTTACATCTTGATGTTCAAAAAAATATAGTGAATTCATCTACATAGAGAGCATGTATGCTTTACTAGATAATTGCTACTTTTCTCTTCAAAGATTTTTGACCCCACCTGTAGGGGAGGTTGCTTTGAAAGCGATGAAGCAGGTCTGCAAGTATCTATCCCTCTCTCCCCCTGTCTGTCTTCCTCCTCTCTCAATGTCTCTCTGTCCTGTCCAACACAATAAAAACAATAAAAGCAACAACAGTGGAAAAAAGATGGCCTCCAGGAGCAGTGGATTGATTCATAGTGTAGCCACCTAGCTCCAGTGATAACTCCAGTGGCCAAAAAAAAAAGTTTTGACAAGTACTTTACCAGGAGATAGTCAAAAGGGGAAATGTCTCTCAATGTTTACTGTACAGTCACTGAACTTTGAAGGTATGCATCAAGGACAGATAGTAACTCTAAAGAGAGATGGAGTGCTATGGGTCCATCCTATGATGAATAAAAGCTAGAATTTCAATCCTAAGTTGTTATCAGTAAAGTCAAAGTAACATACTAGAGACACACCAGGACCAACTTCCAAAAGAAAAATAATCATCATGTGTTTGGAAATATCCTCTGAATAGAGACCAAAAGATGTCTAGCACCTTTGACTAGTAAACTGATGGACACACTATTTAAGGTTTAGTCCAGCTCAAATGCTCTCAACCTCACCTGATAGGTCCTCTTGTAGCTATCTAAAGTAAAGACAAGATTTTTAGATTCATTTCTTTCCATAATATTCTTCCGTGGGTACTGGGGTAAATTCCAAATAGCCTGTATGATAATACTGTTCAAGTCTTCAAAAAATGTAACTGCAAATTGTCCACCAAAAGAATGCAACTCCTCCACCAGTAAAATTGGGAAAACCTATTTCTAAACTCAGGAGCAGTAATCCAAGGTGCTGGTTTTCTGATTCTGAAACAAACTTCTGGTTAAGCATTGTAGTTTCTTTGACTATGAACCTCAGGACACTGGGATGAGATAATGACAGGGCTAGAATGGAGAGACAAAGTATTATCTAATTTCAAAATAACAAGGAGGAGGAGAAGAAAAAGGAGAAGGAGGAGGAAGAGGAGGAGGAGGGGGAGGAGGAGGGGAGGGGGTGGAGGAGGGGAGGGGAGGGGGAAGGGGAGAGGGGGAGGGAGAGAGGGAGGGAGAGGGGGGAGAGGGGGAGGGGAGGGGGAGAGGGAGAGGGAGAGGGAGAAGGGGAGGGAGAGGGGGAGTGAGAGGGGGAGGAGGAGGAGGAAATGGAGTCACTCAGTAGTTATGCGCACGTGGCATGAATAGCAAGGACCAGTGTAAGGATCCCCATTCCAGCCCCGGGCTCCCCACCTGCAGGGGGGTTGCTTCACAAGTGCTAAAGCAGGTCTGCAGGTGTCTATCTTTCTCTCCTCCTCTCTGTCTTCTCCTCCTCTCTCCATTTCTCTCTGTCCTATCAAACAACGATGACATCAATAACAACAACAATAACAATTACAACAACAGTAAAAAACAAGGGCAACAAAAGGGAAAATAAATTTAAAAAAAAAGAAAAAATGCCATTAAAAATAAAAGAAGTAGACGGAGAAAGAATAAATGCTCAGCTCTTTAGTTATGAGGAAAAGACATATTTAAATCACACAAAATGTCACCTTACATCCTCCAGTATGAAAAATAAAATTTATAGCCTTAGGTATTAACAAGTGAAAACAGAGACATGGAACAATACAAATTCTCATGCACAATTATGGGAATGACTGGGTAAAACCAGGATGATAAGAAAAATAAACTTGGCACTATCTTGTAAAGTGGAAAATGCAATGTGGAGATCTAGTCCAGCAATTCCATTCCTTGAGTACTCAATTCCTAAATATATGTGCTCTGGGCAAAAAGAAATTTGAATATCTACTCATAGGAGAAAGAGTGAATGAACCGGATCAAAGTCATAAGCATAATGCTACACTAAATAAGTGAGCCACAAGCGTTGACACAGCATAGATGAATATCCAAAGGACAATGGAGGAGAAAAAGGGAAAGTAAACAGACCGCATACAGCATAACACTCACATAAAGCCCAAACTAAGGGACCCGGTGGTGGCGCACACGGTTGAGTGCACAGGTGACAATGCGCTCAAGTTGTCCAAGTTGCAGGTGTTTCTCTGTCTCTCCCTCTCTACCATCCCCTTCCCTCTAGATTTATGGCTGTCTCTACCCAATAAATAAAATAAAGAGAATTAAAAAAAAATTTTTTTAAGCCAAAACAAATTAGGCCACTTGTTGTTTGGGACATCACAGAAAAGATAGATATAATGTTAAAAATAAAAACTACTCATGAGAGGAGGAAAAAGGGAAGGCCAGACCAGGAGTGTGCCGAAGAGATTTCAGTTCTATAGAGATTCCCTGGGTTGAATATGCGCCCCAGATCAAATCGATGGGATTTATAGTTAAAAATATTTATATACTTTTCCCATATCTGGGAGCTACTCTCTTCCCTGACCTAGCTTTCTAGTCCTTTTTCCAACTATGAACCATCTCCCCAGACAATAATCTGGGTCCACCTGTATAACAGCTGTCAGGCAAAAGCAAGAACTAGTAGGGCCATGGGCCTCTTGGAATAGACCTACTAGCTTTTCCCAAAATGGAGACAAATCTTCGTCTGCAATATTCCAGCTTTTAGGTCCATGATTAGTCAACAATTTGTTCTGCTTTATATTTTAACTCTTTTTCAGCCACCAGGTTCCAGATGCTACCATGATGCCAACCAGACTTCCCTGAGCAGATGACTTCACCAATGTGACCTGGAGCCCCGCTTCCCCAGAGCCCTGCTTCACTAGGGAAAGAGAGTGACAGGCTGGGAGTATGGAACGACCTGTCAACGCCCATGTTCAACAGGGAAACAACTACAGAAGCCAGACCTTCCACCTTCTGCACCCCATAGTGACCCTGGGTCCATATACCCAGAGGGATAATGAATAGGAAAGCTATCAGGGGAGGGGATGGGGTACGGAATTCTGGGGGTGGGGACTGTGTGGAAACGTACCCCTCTTGTCCTATGGTCCTGTCAATATTTTTATAAATAAAATTTTTTTTAAATAGACTGGGTTATTTGAACTGGGTAATATGTAAACAAAGTTATTTTATTAAGCCTCATTCATTTTCTTGTTCTATTTATTCCTGAATATCTATAAAACTTCTACAATGGAAAATACACATACTCTAAAATTACAGGGCTGACTCTCAGGAATGATACCTTTTAAATGACACAAATGGAAGCTGGAAATGAATTAACACAAGATTAGCAGTTTTAGGATGTGGAATAAGAAGTACAAAATGGGGGGCAGAGCGGTAGCACATGGCGCAAAGAACCAGAATAAGGATCCCGGTTCGAGCCCCCGGCTCCCCACCTGCAGGGGAATCGCTTCACAGATGGTGAAGCAGGTCTGCAGGTGTCTGTCTTTCTCTCCCCCTCTCCATTTCTCTATGTCCTGTCCAACAATGAAGACATCAATACAACAACAATAATAACCACAACAATAAAACAGCAAGGGCAACAAAAGGGAAAATAAATAAATAAAAAATAAGTACAAAATGACAATTAAGCTTGAGTTTTTGGTTTCTAAAAAGAGATACACTAACCCTAAATATGAAATTTATAAAGAGAAGAACTATGGGCAAGATAAACTGAAAGTGCAAACTGAACCAAGATCACTTGCTGAAAGTAACTGGATGAAGCAGCTAATTTATACTTAATTTCCATCAAATGGTAATTTTCTGAGATCTGCACTGGAGATAACTGATTTCCTTAGCTATCTTCCTCAGATACTCTCCTGAAGGTAGCTTACAGCCTAGGACTATCACATAGAATCTATTGCTATACTTGTTTCTAGAAAAATACAAGAGACACTACAAACTTTTTAAAGCACAGACTGAGTCTTTTTAATATATAGGCTGAGTCTTTGATATGTTGACTCTCTCAAAAGCCTAGACCAGGGAGAACAGAAGCAACCGGCAGCACAGCTATATACAAATAATGTCAAAGGACATAAAGTATGGTGATGTTGTGTATGATACAGCAAATCCTAACAAAGGGATTTTTCAAAGTTAACCCAATTAGCAAATAATGTGATTATAGCAATAACTATCTATTGTCTTCTTGAACTCTAAGACAGCAGGAACCTCACATTTCCACTATAGAGCCTGTTACTTCCCCCAGGCCTGGAACCTTAGGGTAGAGTGCACTTTCCTGCATGCTTCTCTTAATTCATACCAAATAATATTGCATCCACCAATCCCAACCTAATCAATGCAATGAGTGCCACCCCAGCATGCTTCACTTCAGACTGTGTCCAGAGACTTCAGGTGTGGAATGACAACCCTTCAGCTTTATTACTCGGGTGAGACCTTTCCTTTCATAGTATTTTCTAATTCCATTGCAGGTGGTTCACTTCCTAACAAAGTCCTAAAAGCTAGATATAGACCAGGTACCCTGAGATACAGCATATGTTCACACGTATCCAGAAACTAGGGCAAAATATATACCTGAAAGCAGAAGTACACAACAGTCTGCAGTGAGTACCCCCCACACTTCATCTGCACTATTCTAGCCTTTAGGTCCATGATTGCTCAACAATTTGTTTGGCTTGTATGTTAACTCTCTTTTCAGCTACCAGGTTCCAGACGTCAGCAAGATACCCATCAGACTTCCCTGGACAGATGACCCCACCAAATGTTTCCTGGAGCTCCACTTCCCCAGAGACCCAAACTACTAGGGAAAGAGAGAGACAGGCTGGGAGTATGGATTGACCAGTTAATGCCCATGTTCAGCTGGAAAGCAATTACAGAAGCCAGACCTTCCACCTTCTGCATCCCACAATGACCCTGGGTCCATACTCCCAGAGGAATAAAGAATAGGAAAGCGATCAGGGGAGGGGAGGGGATACGGAGATCTGGTGGTGGGAATTGTATGGAGTGTATGTACCCCTCTTATCCTACGGTTTTGTTAATGTCTCCGTTTTTAAATAAATAAGTAAGTAACGAGTTTATTTCATAAATCACAAAAGGACTACAGATTTGCCAGCCTCCAGTCTTTCTACCAAAGGTTATCCCTGTGCTTATCAACACTAGAAAGATATCTGTTGCTATGGCAATTATTCTCCTGCAAACTTAAGCGAGAATCAAAACTGCTGTTTATAAATGACAAGCCATTTTCCAGGGGCAGCATAAGCTGTGTTCCCTGTTCCTCACCAAGCCATGGTCCAGTGAGAGTCATCATTAGAGAGAACACCCCATCTTTTCTACACTCATCTCTCCTCTATTCGTTCACACAAGCAGGGCTTGTGTAGATGTTGTGATTAGGAGACCTAAGGTTCTTCATTGGGCTTCTAAAGGGTGAAAGAAATTCCACGGCTCTGTGAAAAGTAATTTCTCCTGCTGTGGACCTCAACACTACACTATTAACCTGGACTTACTTGACAAGGATTTCAGGAAGTGTTCAAAAATAAATCAAAGCTGATCAAATGCTGTTTTCCTAACCTCAGTTACCCTGCTCTGTTATAGGAGCTAAAAGTGGGTCAGGGAGTATCAGAAGTGAACAGAGCTCCTACCTACCATGTGTGAGGAGACTCGAGGCTCCATCTCTGTGACCTATGGGAGCAGGAAGCAGCGCACCATAGACATAGGCTCCATCCCTGTGACCTATGGGAGCAGGAAGCAGCGCACCATAGACAGTGGACTAGTGCTTTTGTTTCTCTCTCTCTCTCTCTCTCTCTCTCTCTCTCTCTCTGTCTCTCTCACACACACACACACACACACACACACACACCTTCTAAATATAGAAAGAGAGTTGGGAGAGAGAATGGAGGGCGATCAGAGGCAATGTGCATGCACTAGACAGTGACTTTGATCTTTTGTACCACATTTATAAAAAAGAAGAAAAGAAATCACAGTAAATGTGTGAATAGCTTCTATTGTTATTATTTAAATTAGTTCATCACTGGAATGACCTACTACCTGGTGACCAATATTCTTTTATTTATTATAGCAAATAAAATTCTTTTTTTTATTATAGCAAATCATCAAGATAAAACAGCACTGCTTCTTTGCAGATAAAATCGGATTTAAAGAGCTGAATATCCTTGTGGTAACATCGCTATCAAGAAGTAGAGACTACATTAAAACCTAAACCCAAGGGGTTAGGAAAAAAATGTGAAAACAACCCTCATCAACCTTACTAAAATCTGTACTCTTACTCTGTATCCAGAATTCCTCAGAAGACAATTCTCATAAGCCCAGCTGCCCCCGTGCTCATCCACACTTCTGAGCACACATGATCTAATTTCACAACAGAGAGAGATGAATGTATGATTCTGTCTTTCACTTTAACCATAAAATAAGATTGCTAGAATTTCAAAAAAGTGCCTATCTACCGGACAACGTTGGAAGCTCCACTATCTGAAATTGGTTTTCAGTCCTTCAGGGAGGTTCCAGTGGTTATTCAGGAACAGAAATCATTCTCAAAAAATAGTTTCTTCTGTGCGTTTGAGAAAATGGGGAAAATAGTCCATTTTAATATATTGCTGAAAGAAAAACTACTTGCCCATCAAATATAGGGCTTTTTTCAATTATTATTATTATCATCATCATCATCATCATCATTATTTCACCAGATGCCCTGGGAATTCAGAGTCCAGGCATGAAAGTTTTTAGCATAACCACTATGCTCTCTATGGGCCTATCCATGTTTTCATCATTTTATTGAGGGTCAGTGGTTTACTATATGGTTTCTGACACAGGGGCACCATTTCTCACCTCTCTTTGGCAGGTGTCTGTAGAACACATTTCCTCTCAGAATCTCAATACTCTTGCCATAGCCGTATTTTCCTTCTTCCTCCTTCCATATATAGGGGCTTGACTGCACTTGATCTTCCTCTCACAATGTTCTCACTGTCACTTCTAGCTCTGGATCTCACTTCTCGGAATGTAATAAAGTAGGGATGGGAAGGGAGAGCACAAATTGAAGCATGGGCTGCATCTGACACACTGCGCCAGAGCAAAGGACTCTGGGGACGGAGGCTAGGAAGGACACTTTGGGGGCCTGTTACATAATGAAATTATATGTATATGTCAATGATTGTACTGTAAAACATTAACCTCCTCAATAAAAAGAGAAAAGAAAGAAAATTTGAAAACATTAATTTATGGGGTGGGACAGGGTGGTAGCGCAGCAGGTTAAGCGTAGGTCGAGCAAGGGGGGTCGCCCTTGCAGGAAATCTACTTCACAAGAGGTGAGGCAGGTCTGTAGGTGTCTATCTTCCTCTGCCTCTGCCTGTCTTCCCCATCCTCTCTCAATTCTCTCTGTCCTATCTAATAAAGGCCTCCAGGAGTGGTGAATTCATAGTGCCAGCATCGATCCTGGTGACTGAAGGTGAAAAAAGAAAGGGAAAAAAAATAATAACAGAATTAAATTCTACAAAATCAAAGATTCGGAGCCGGGTGGTGGTGCACCTAGTTAAGCACATATGGTACAATGTGCAAGGACCTGGGTTTGAGCCCCCAGCTCCCACATGCCGGGGGAAAGCTCTGCAAGTGATGAAGCAGTGTCGCAGGTGTCTCTCTGTCTCTCCGTCCCTATCACCCCCTTCCCTCTCAATTTCTGGCTGTCTCTATCTAATAAATAAAGATGATAAAAAATTTAAAAGCAGAGATACAATGTTCATCTTTTTTTTTTTTTGGCTTCTAAAAATACCAACTGTGTTTCCTCAAAAAGGTGAATCAAGTGAAAAGTGAATAAACTGATTAGTTTACTCGGACACTTTCTGATTACATATACAAATAAAGAAAACACAAAACAAGAAGAATACAAGATGTGTGTTTGTGTGTGTTCTTTTATACAAAATTCTTTTTAATTTATTTATTTGTTTATTTAAGAAAGGAGACATTAACAAAATCATAGGATAGGAGGGTACAACTCCACACAATTCCCACCACCCGATCTCCATATCCCATCCCCTTCCCTGACAGATTTCCCATTCTCTATCCCTCTGGGAGTATGGACCCAGAGTTGTCTTTTATACAAAATTCTAAGCCTACTAGCTAAGCTAAACAAAAGGAAAGAAATAAATGTTTTGCTAAGGGCTGGAGTGAAGGCAGCATGCGGACATTAATCACTGTTACGGGGAAGGATAACAGTTTACAATGTTGTCACTGACTCAAGGATACAATTTCTCATCTCCCAATGGAAGTTCTCTGCAGACCATTCTCACCTTCAACCATTCTCACCTTTTACATCATCATGTAACAGGAATGCCAAAGTCCACTTCCCTCCCTCCCTTTCCTTGCCCAGAGTCCTTTGCTTTGATGTACTGTGCCATGCCCACTCAACATTTCACTTTGTGTCCTCTCTCCCTGACTCTATTTATTATATCTCACCTATAAGTGAGATCATTCAGTATTTGAGGACATTTTTAGGGTAACAAATAATTTGAGAGTAAAAGAGGTTTCAGAGATAAATATGAGTTTAAAAAAAATCACTGAACTGTTGCCTTTATTTATTAATTTGTTTTTCATTTGCTTCAGATTCACTGCCCAGGGCCCACTTTTGTATTTTAATTTTTATTAGTGATTTAATAATCATTAACAAAATTGTAAGATAACAAGGGCATAATTCCATACAGTTCCCACCACAAGACTTCCATGTCCCATCCCCTCCATTGGAAGGTTCCCTAGTTTTTATTCCTCTCTGAGAGTATAGGCCAAAATTCATTTTTGAGATGCAGAAGGCAGAAGGTCTGGCTACTGTGATTGTTTCTCTGCTGAACATGGACATTAGTAGGTCAAGCCCTACCCCCAGTCTATTTCTAGCTTTCCCTAGTGAGGCAGGGCTCTGGAGAGGTGAGTCTTCTGGATGTATTTATGAGGTGGTCTTCCTGGGCCAACTTTTACTAGAAAAGTGAAGGAGAGAGAGAGAGAGAGAGAAGGAAAGAAAAGAAGAGGGAGAGGGAGAGGGAGAAAGAGAGAGAGAATAAGAAAGACACCCAGCACCATAGCTTCTCACAGTGCAGTGGGGGCCAAGCTAGAACCTGGGTTACTTGCATGTAAAAATAAGCACTCTCCTAAGTCAGCTATCTCACTGACACCAAACTATTATATACATTTTTAATTTTATTTACAAAAAGGAAACAATGACAAAACCATAGGATAAGAGAGATACAACTCCATATAATTCCCACCACCAGAACTCCGTATCCCATCCCCTCTCTTGACTTGGATCAACAACGGTAGAGAATATCCCATGCTCTGAAGGGAAGCTGGACAACATACTCTATGCTACACCTGAGGAAGATGGGTCCTGATATTGGGGCAGCTTGGAACATTCCTACTCATGACCATAGAATGTGAGCTCAGATCTACAGTGATGCAGAGTCACATAGGCTCCTAAGCTGAATATGGGCCCCAGATCAGATCAAATCAATGGGGTTTACAGTCAACAATATTTAAACACCTTTCCCATATTTGGAAGCTACTCTCTTCCCTGATCCAGCTTTTTGGTCCTTTTTCCAGCCATGACATCATCTCCCCAGACAATAACTTGAGTCCACCTGCATATCAGATTTCAGGGTCAGGGGGAAAAAAAACTAGTATAGCAACAGGCCCTTTGGAATTTAACTAAAATATGCCTACTAGCTATCTACAAAGCAGAGACCCACCCCCAGCTGTTCTGCACTATTCCAGTCTTTAGGTTGATGATTAGTCAATAATTTGTTTGGCTTTATATGTTAACTCTCTTGTCAACCACCAGGTTCCAGATACTAGCATGATGCCAACCACACTTCCCTGGACAGACAACCCCACCAATATTTCCTGGAGCTCTGCTTCCCCAGAGCCCTTCCCCACTAGGGAAAGAGAGAGACAGGTGGGAGTATGGATCGACTTGTCAACACCCATGTTCAGCGAGGAAGCAATGACAGAAGCCAGACCTCCCACCTTCTGCAGCCCACAATGCCCCTGGGTCCATACTGTCAGAGGGTACACAAACTATTCTACTTAGCTGAGCATGAGCCATTACATGTGATAAAGTCAACTCGCAGAGCCCTGCATAAAGACTCACCAGTAGAGCACAAGCTACCACGCCAATGACCTAGGTTCAACCTTCTGTAAACCAACCAAGGGAAATCAGGAGCAGTAAAGCAGTGCTGCCAGTCTCTCTCCACTCTGGCTTTTTATTTATTCTTGTTGTATTTCTTTATTGGGGATTAATGTTTTATAGTCGACAGTAAATACAATAGTTTGCACATGTGTAACATTTCTCAGATTTCCACACAGCAATACAACCCCCACTAGGTCCTATTCCATCCTGTTTCAGGACCTGAACTCTCTGCCCTAATCAACCCAGAGTCTTTTACTTTGGTACACTCTCCACTCTTTCTTATTTATTGATTTATTGATTTATTTTTCCCTTTTGTTGCCCTTGCTGTTTAACATTGTTGTGATTATTGATGCCATTGTTGTTGGATAGGACAGAGAGAAATGGAGAGAGGAGGGGAAGACAGAGAGGGGGAGAGAAAGATAGACACCTGCAGACCTGCTTCACCGATTGTGAAGCGACTCCCCTGCAGGTGGGGAGCCAGGGGCTTGAACCCGGGATCCTTACACCAGTCCTTGTGCTTTGTGCCACATGTGCTTAGCCCACTGCGCCACCGCCTGACTCCCTACTCTCTACTTTTACTATCTCTCCCACACCAACTCTCTCTGTCTTTCACCTCCTATCAAAAATGGTCACCAGGAATGATAGTATTATGCAGGCACTGAGACCCAGTGGCAGCCCTGATGGTAAAAAAAAAATAAAAATAAAAGTGTACAAGCCATACAAAATAAGCCAACTGTTAGATACATAGATATATTATATATCCCTTAATCTATGTATCTTTATGCATTCTTGCTTCAATGCAGTCTCTTCTTCACGAATACACAAACATATTTAAACAGACACATTCACAAAATACAATCATGTGTTCAAAATAAATTTAGTTATAAAAATAGGGGAGCAAATATCTGTAAGAACCACCAATCTAGCAAACTAGAGGGAAAGAGTAATAACACATCTCTTGAGTTTGCTTCTATCAGGCAGCAACTGCCTGAGAAAGGCTTTGCCAAAGCAGGGTACTGCAGTCAACTCACGACTGAATTTTCTGTCAAGTGCTCTGAATGCCCAGACCTTCTGTTCACCTGGCTTGCTTCTCTGGGTATTGCCCAGAGCTCAAAGCTTGACCTTCTGTATTTTTCTATCTTGATTCTAAACCGCTACTGAGAGCTCAGATACACTCAGCTCTAAGATTGCTGTGAAACCTTCAGGTTTGCAAACTTATACCCAGTCTCTCCCTAGATTTCCTTTCCCACAATTCCTGCTGCTGTGTGGATATGTTATTTTCCCAAAGTTCTATGCCAACTCTAACCACATATTTTCTTTTTGAAAAATATATTTTTTTTAATTTTTCTTTTTTATATTTATATATTTATTTTCCCTTGTGTTGCCCTTGTTGTTTAACATTGTTGTGGTTATTGATGTCGTTAGTGTTGGAGAGGACAGAGAGAACTGGAGAGAGGAGGGGAAGACAGAGAGGAGGAGAGAAAGACAGACACCTGCAGACCTGCTTCACCACTTGTGAAGCGACTCCCCTCCAGGTGGGGAGCCGGGGGCTCGAACTGGGATCCTTAAGCCAGCCCTTGCGCTTCATGCCACGTGCGCTTAACCCGCTGTGCCACCGCCGGACTCCCTTAATTTTTTTCTTATGTATTATTGGATAGAGACAGAGAGAAGTTGAGAGGGGAGGGAGAGAGAGAGAGAGACCTGCAGCCCTGCTTCACCACTGGTGAAGTTTCCTCCCTGCAGGAGGGGACCAGGGGCTTGAACCTGGGTCCTTGAGCACTGTGATGTGTGTGCTTAAACAGATGTGCCATCGCCCGGCCCCTAACCACATATTTTCCCCAAAATCATTTGTTTTCATATTTTTTTTATTACTGCTAGTGAGGAAAGAGAGGCAGATACCTTGAAGTTATCTTCAATTCATTCTCTTGTTATGCTTTAAAAATGGTTGATGCCTGCGAATTTATCCTTCAAGCTTCAAGTTATTGTCTAGGGCAGTGATTCTTTGAAACCGCAAGGGACCCTTCTCCTTAGAACAATCACACTGTTATGCATTTTAGGACAGTTTTGTATATAATTTTCTCGGACATTCCCTGCCAACACCTGAGAGTAGGAACCTCTATCTCGTTTCTAAGATCTGGTTTTTCTAACAAGGCTCTTTTTGGATAGCTCGAGAACCAATTTCCAAACAGTTTTCAGGAAGCTAGTACACAGGCAGCACAAACTGCTAAGATCAACAGCAACAATAGCAGCAACAACATCAATGGGGAAAGGATGGCCCCCTGAGCTCCAGTGATAACCCTAGAGGCAAAAAAAGAAAAAAAGAAAAAAGAAAAAAAACCCTAAATGCATACAGTCATACAGTCAGTTGTGCTGGGAAGGAATCTGTCAATGTTGGCTTAGGGTGGGGGGAAGAGGGGGAGAGCAGCAGAAGGCAAGAAATGCTGCCTTTGGGGAGTCAGGCAGTAGCACAGCAGGTTAAGCGCACGTGGTGCAAAGCGCAAGGACCGGCATAAGAATCCCAGTTCGAGCCCCCGGGCTCCCCACCTGTAGGGGAGTCACTTCACAGGCAGGCGGTGAAGCAGGTCTGCAGGTGTCTATCTTTCTCTCCCTCTCTTTGTCTTCCCCTCCTCTCTCCATTTCTCTCTGTCCTGTCCAACAATGACATCAATAACAGCAACAACAACTACAACAAGGGCAACAAAAGGGAATAAATAAATATTAAAAAAGAGAGAAAGAAAGAGAATGAAAGTGCTGTCTTTGAACCACTCAAAGGAGACAGGGACATAGGAGCCAGGTGAGGGCAACCCAAACAAGTCACCTGAATGACAACTCAGGAACCTAGGCTAGGACACCTCAGCATAGACACAGGAAACCAGAACAGGGAAAACGTGAGTCACAGGAAATGCTACAAAAATGCTCCTTCCTTGGGGAAGGACGGGAGAGATGCCAAACAGCAGAGGGCTAAGAACAGAGGTCAAGGAAGAGTCAATTCAACAACTCCTGTGGCCAAAAATGCCTTTAAGTAAGGCGGAGGGGTGGGGTGGGATGATTCTTTATTAAATTTACTTTTTCATGGAGACCTAAAGTAATTCAGTGCCTTATATTAGTCTAGTTAATAATAATCTTCTGTTTTTTATTTGTTTGTGTCTGTTTTCCCTTGGTGTTCCTCTTTTTTTGTTTAATTTCTATGTGCTATTTATTTGACGTTTAATGTTTCAAGTTGTTGCAGATTAAAAATCTGAACTCAATGGAAGTAACAATAACTTTGATGATCTCATAATGTACAGGGAAAACCCAAACCATTTCTGTTATCATAAGAAGGGAGAAGTTGGGGCCGGGCGGTAGCACACCAAGTCAAGCACACATAGTGAGAGGCACAAGGACTGCTAAAGGACGCCAATTTGAAAACACCCACCTGGGGAGTCGGGCTGTAGCGCAGCAGGTTAAGCGCAGGTGGCGCAAAGCACAAGGACCGGCATAAGGATCCCGGTTCGAACCCCGGCTCCCCACCTGCAGGGGAGTCGCTTCACAGGCGGTGAAGCAGGTCTGCAGGTGTCTATCTTTCTCTCCCCCTCTCTGTCTTCCCCTCCTCTCTCCATTTCTCTCTGTCCTATCCAATAATGACAACAATAATAATAACTACAACAATAAAAAAAACAGCAAGGGCAACAAAAGGGAATAAATAAAATAAAGTAAATATTAAAAAAAAGAAACCACCCACCTCCCTTCACCACCTGCGGGGGGGTGGGGAGGTCGCCTCACAAACTGTGAAGCAGGTCTGCTGGTGTCTATCTTTCTCTCCCCTTCTTCCCCTCCTCTCTAAATTTCTCTCTGTCCTATCCAACAATAGCAGCAGCATTAACAACAAAAATAATAGCAACAACAATAATAATTGAAAAAGGATGGCCTCCAGGAGCAGTGGATTCATAGTACAGGCACCAAGCCCCAGCGATAACCCTGGAGGGGGAAAAAAAAAAAAAAAAGTAAAAACTAGGATTATTGGGAGGTCTTCGAGATGACTCACCTAGCAAACAGAGCACATACTAGTAGGCCCGAGCGTCCAGCTCACTATATGGTAGCACCGGTATGGGAGAAGGAAGACCCACAGTGAAGCAATGCTTAATTTCACTCTTCTCTCTCTCTGTCTGTCTCTCCTCTGTGTAGCTCTTATTTAGTCCACCAGGGATGGCACAGGTCAGAAATCCTAGAAATAATCTTGGTGGGGGGGGAGGGATGGCCTTCGTGTGTGTGTGTGTGTGTGTGTGTGTGTGTGTGTGTGTGTGTGTGTGTGTGTGTGTAGATTTGCAAGTAACCACAATGAATTTTTAACTTTATGTCTTGCTTCTGTAATGTGATATTTATTCCTCTTTCAAACGATAAACTGTCAGTCCTGGACAGATGGATGAGGAAACGAAACCTAAAATGTCTAAAATATTTCCCCAAGATTTTATGACTCTCAAGTGGCAGGCATGATATGTATGTCTGTGCTGTATCTGCTACCAAACCCTGTGTTCTTAATTTTCAACTAAGTTAAAAACCGCTTTAGGGGAGTCGGGAGGTAGCATGGTGGGTTAAGCACAGGTGGCGCAAGTGCAAGGGCCGGCTTAAGGATCCCAGTTCAAGGCCCCAGCTCCCCACCTGCAGTGGAGTCACTTCACAGGCGGTGAAGCAGGTCTGCAGGTGTCTGTCTTTCTCCCACCCCACCCCACCCCCGTTCTTCCCCTCCTCTCTCCATTTCTCTCAGACCTATCTAACAACAACTACAACAGCAATAAAAAATAACAAGGGCAACAAAAGGAAAAATAAATATATATATATATATATATATATAAATACATATTTAGAAGACTTACTTAAATGTAACCAAAATAAAATGGAATAAACAAACACATAAAATGGAACCACTTCTTGGCATTAAGCATTTTTCTAGTATGCCTTTGGGTTAACAGCAACAAAGTAGAATCTGACAGAGCCCAAGTCTCCCAGAACTTGCCAACAAGATAGACAGCATCCATTAAATGGAAATTCAGCCCAAATTCATATGCGACCCCTGAGTGTTGAGTCCTGGGCAGGTCACTCATTTCCAGTCAACTGATTTGAGCAAGTCAAAGCTTCTGTGTCAAAGTGGGATGCCAGTTGTCTGAGTCTCTCACAGGTTCTCTGAGGATGGGAGAACGGTGGCCCGCAGGTCTCACCTGTAAGTGTCTCCTCCCACCTATGGATATCTAGTCTTTTTAGAAGCTGTGTTTGGAGGGAGGTAGGGTAATCGCAACTGGAGAGAGGCCCAGGAGCAGCTTGGACCTCTAGCTGTTGAGAAGAAGGAATACTGCTAGATACCCTGCAGTGTCCCCGCACCCCCAAACTGAAGGGATCATCTGGCCCAATCTGTCAGTAATGTTGAGGTTGGAAACACCCAACAGAGAAAGCCTTCAGTATATCCTAACAACATGCGCTGTACCCTCCACATGTACCCTCCACACTAGTTTTTACAGCATTTACATGAAAAGGCAGTTTCGAGTGCACTTAAAGCTGCAAAAGATCAAAATAAAAAAATCATTTTTTAAAAAAATTATGATTTTAAAACACAAGCTTTAAAGACAGATTTGCAAGGCGATGCAGTAAGGGTGAAAAAATACATTTTATTTATTTTGTATTTATTTTTTAAAAGGAGACATTAACAAAACCATAGGATAAGAGGAGTACAACTCCACACAATTCCCACCACCAGCACTCCATATCCCATCCCCTCCCCTGATAGCTTTCCTATTCTTTTTTTAAAATATTTATTTATTTTCCCTTTTGCTGCCCTTGTTGTGGTTATTGATGTCGTCATTGTTGGATAGGACAGAGAGAAATGGAGAGAGGAGGAGAAGACAGAGAAGGGGAGAGAAAGATAGACACCTGCAGACCTGCTTCACTGCCTGTGAAGTGCCTCCCCTGCAGATGGGGAGCCAGGGGCTCGAACCCGGATCCTTACGCTGGTCCTTGTACTTTGCACCACATGCGCTTAACCGGCTGCGCCACCGCCTGCGCCACCGCCTGACTCCCAGCTTTCCTATTCTTTATCCCTCTGGGAGTATGGACTCAAGGTCATTGTGGGTTGCAGAAGGTGGAAGGTCTGGCTTCTGTAATTGCTTCCCAGCTGAACATGGGCGTTAATTGGTCGATCCATATTCCCTGCCTGTCTCTCTCTTTCCCTAGTAGGGTTGGGCTCTGGGGAAGTAGAGGAGAATACATTTTGAAGATCTATGGGCCCAGATTTCCATCCCTCTTTCCTGTAACATTAAACAAATCACTAACTCTGACCCTCTGAGTGGCTTCCTCTATGTGCCTACTTTCTACTCACATTTTGGGTAATGATTCAGTGAGATCATTTATGTACTTAAAACATAATTAAACTCTCAATGATTATTTTTAGAACTTCGGTTAAGTACAACTAAGTAAGATCTAAGAAAAAAAAGTATGGACTTCAGATTTACTATAGGAGAGAATATAAACTGAAAATATTGAAACACCTGAGAATTGACAACAATGCACTTTGGAGAAACCCTATAGTTAACATCTGCTTTTTTTTGTTTTGTTTTGTTTGTTTGTTTGTTTGTTTTTGCTTCTAGGGTTATTGCTGGGGCTCAGTGCCTGCACCATGAATCCACTGCTCCTGGAGGCCATTTTTTTCCCCTTTTGTTGCCCTTGTTGTTGTAGCCTTGCTGTGGTCATTATTGTTGTTGTTGATGTCGTTCGTTGTTGGATAGGACAGAGAGAAATGGACAGAGGAGGGGAAGACAGAGGGGGGAGAGACAGACAGACACCTGCAGACCTGCTTCACCGCCTGTGAAGTGACCCCCCTGCAGGTGGGGAGCCGGAGGCTCGAACCTGGATCCTTCCGCGGGTCTTTGCGCTTTGTGCCACATGCACTTAACCCACTTGCTACCGCCGAACCCCATCTGCTTTCTTTTTACTGAGGCTGGAATGACCACTCCACTACTGTAGAGAGTAGAAATCGAACCCAGAACCTCATGTATGCTAGACAGACAGACACTCGTGGTGTGGAGTCATCTTCCTGGCCCTATTAATGAACTTGAAAACAAAACTATGGGCCCAGAAAGGTAGATCCAGGGTGTGCTGCCGCTGTTGACATGTGCACAACACAGGTTTGAGCCTTGCTACTCCATGGGAAGTGCTATGGCAACACAACATGGTGCTGAGGAGGTACCTACACTTCAGTCTTTCTCTGTTTCTTGCTCTGCCACTGTCATTTGTTTACTTTCGCCACTAGGGTTATTGCTGGGGCTCAGTACCTCCAGGACCGCTCTACTGCCCCTGGTAGCCATTTCTGTTGCTTTTCTTTTCTTTCGTTCAATAACACATAGAGAAACAGAGAGGGAGAGAGGGAGAGAGGGAGAGGGAGGGAGGGAGAGAGAGAGGCAGGCCTGCAGTACTGTTCCACAGTTCAGGAAGTCACATACATTCATCCCACCACAAGAGGGAACCAGGAATTTCAACCAGGGTCCTCAGGCATGGCACACTCTAGCCTTTGCAGTGCCAAATGGTCATGCTCTCTTTTTATGTATCTGAATGTGTTTTGATCAAAAGGTATATAGGACAGTGAAACTGCAGCTCAGAGCATTGAAATCATGCATGTGAGAGGCCCCATTTCATCAAAAATAAAAGGTATACACTCCGTCTCCCTCTCTCCACCCACCAGCATCTTTTTTTTGGTCGAGGGATGTCACTATGACTTGTTTCGAGGCTACAAGAGAGAGAGAGAGAGAGAGAGAGAGAGAGAGAGCGAGCACGAGAGCGCACAGCCTTGGATGCAGCTACTACAGTAATAAAGAATGGAATTTGGCTATAAATTTAGCTGTAATTTACAACCACCAAAAAGACTCACTGCAGCAACTGTTGACAAATGAGCTAAGCACATGGCATGGCTGATTAAATATGCTGCCATTCTATGTATAAAAATGATCACTAATGAGCTGCTGTGACCAATTCTGAAAAATCACAGCTTTCAGGCAATAATACCAAAGATGAAATTACTTTTTTTCAGTAGCTGCCTGCCAAGCCAAGGTAGATGATATCTAAAAGTATAATAAATCTTAGTTCAGAAAAATACAGCTTATATTTCAATAAAAAGAAGAAATAATCATAAACCATCCAAATCTAAAGAATTAATTTACAGGCCATTTCAGATATTCTCCACCATGCATTTAAGATAATTTCTCAATCAAATGGAAGGCAGTTCCAATCTCATTTACTCTAGTATATGTCATGTGTTCAAATCTAAATGAAATAAAAAATATAACTATAACCTGTAGCACCGTTCACCTAAGTGGTTTAATGAGTACATTTTCCGATTTAAATTTCATACTGGTTGTCATTTGGCCAAGTTAATGATCTTAGAGCATGTAAATAGAATGTCATCAGTGCATTTTTAGAATTCAGTTTGCATTATTATACCCCAGCTATCTACCCACACAACACAGGATATGTTCAAAAACAGTTTCTCTTTCTCTTACAACTTGTACATATTCTAGAGGTCTGGCCTAACTGTTAAAAGATAAGCTTCTGGGGACCAGACGTGGTGCACCTGGTTATGTGTACAAGGACCCAGGTTCAAGCCCCTGGTCTCCACCTAAGGGGGAAAGCTTCACAAGTGGTGAAGCAGGGCTACAAATGTCTCTCTCTCTCTCCCTCTCTCTCTCCCTCTCTCCCTCTCCCCTTCCCTTCTCCTTCTCTCTCTCTTTTTTTTAATCCATGGGGCTCAGTGCCAGCACTACAAATCCATGGCTCTTGGAGGTTGTTTTTTTTCTTTTTTTTTTTTTAATTTTACTGGATAGGATAAAGAGAAATTGAGAGAGGAAGAGGAGGTGGTGAGGGAAAGAGAGAAAGATAGACACCTGCAGACCTGCTTCACCGCCTGTGAAGCAAACCCCTCCCCACACACACACACACACAGGTGGGGAGCCAGAGGCTCAAGCCAGTACCTTTATGAAGGTCCTTACACTTCATACTATGTGCACTTATCCCGGTGCCCCCTCTCTTTCCCTGTCTATCTTCCCCTCCCCTCTCAGTTTCTCTCAGTCTGTATCCAATAATAAATAAATAAATATATTATTTAAAAAGGTAAACTTCTGGGAATTTTAAAATAACAACCACCCTGTATAGGAAGTATTTGGCTAATTGTATGTCCCTCTAAAGGTCAACCAGCTACAACTGAAAAGGTTCTAGCCACTAGCAACTACAGAACATATGGAGAAACCAGGAATGCAACATTTAGTGTTGCCAAAATTGATTTCTAATATTATTTGATGCTATTAGATTTCCTAAAACATGACATCTGGACATCTAGTAGGATGTATCATAAATAATATATATTCGGGAGTCGGGCGGTGGCGCCGCGGGTTAAGCGCAGGTGGCGCAAAGCACAAGGACCGAAATAAGTATCCGGGTTCTAGCACCGGGCTCCCCACTGGCAGGGGAGTCACTTCACAGGCGGTGAAGCAGGTCTGCAGGTGTCTGTCTTTCTCTCCCCCTCTCTGTCTTCCCCTCCTCTCTCCATTTCTCTCTGTCTTGTCTAACAACAACAATTACAACAATAAAAAGGGCAACAAAAAGGAAAATGATTTTTAAAACAATATATATTCATTAAACTCACACTGAAGCTTTTCAAAGCTCGCGTGTGACCTTACCCTCCTTTTCAGCCCATCTTCCTTCCTCCCCTTCTCTCCTCTGTAGGTAATCTTCTAGAGTTCAACATGCTTGATTCTACTTTATTTATTCCATCTCCCTTCTCTTTGGTAGGATGGACCTCCCTTGATTGTCGACTTCAAGTTTGAGGTATGCCTCATCTACTTACCGTCTCTGGGCTACTTCACCTCAGGAACTAAGTGAGGATTATACACAGTCTAGAAGCTTACTTGTTATATTCCCATAAGCACCATGTTCAAAATAACAAAAACAATAGCAACTGGAAGATGCCCAGTTATTTCAGATAAAGAATGAGGATACTTCTGTGAAGGTTAAAGGTTTGAACCACAGAGTTCCCTACCTTCCAGAATACCAGAGCAGTACTACTTATCCATTCCCCGACATATATCTCCTACTGACATGAACCAAAGGGCTGTTCCACATGCCTTGCTCATCCTACTCAAGCAATCTCCCTCTCCCTCTCCCTGTCTGTCTCTCTCTGATGATGTTATAGCACAAAGAAGTTGGTCAGCTCCCTAAAATCCAAAGAAAATTGAAAAGAACAAAAGGATAATCTTTCCGGAGTCGGGCGATAGCACAGCGGCTTAAGCTCACCTAGCACACATGGCGCAAAGCACAAGGACCAGCAGAAGGATCCCGGTTCCAGCCCCCGGCTTCCCACCTGCAGGGGAATCACTTCATCTGAAGCAGGTTTGCAGGTGTCTATCTTTCTCTCCCCTCTCTGTCTTCCCCTCCTCTCTCCATTTCTCTCTGTCCTATCCAACAACGAACGACATCAACAACAACAATAACCACAACAAGGCTACAACAACAAGGGCAACAAAAGGGGGAAAATGGCCTCCAGGAGCAGTGGATTCATGGTGCAGGCACTAAGCCCCAACAATAACCCTGGAGGCAAAAAAAAAAAAAAAAAAAAAAGATAATCTTTCTCTCCAAACCTTAGCAAAAAGATGGGTAAAGCCCAGAATTAGAGGGATGTGGAGGAGAAAAGATCATTCAAAGGGACAACTGATTAAAAAATGTGAAGTTGAACGTCATTTTTGTGGAATGACTTTAAGGGGAAAAAAAAGAACTTAAAAATTTTCAAGCCCTTGGGGTTCTGCAGTAGCACACTGGGTTAAGCTCAAGGATCCTTGAGGGGGTTTGCTTCACATGCAGTGAAGCAGGTCTGCAAGTGTTTCTCAGTCTTCCCCTCCTTTCTCACTTTCTCTCTGTCCTATTCAACAACAACAGCAGAAGAAGCAGCGATAACAATAACAGCAACAACGGGGGGGAAGTGGCTTCTAATCATGGACCTAAAGGCTGGAATAGTGCAAATGAAAAGTTGGGGGGGGGTCTCCACTTTGTAGACAGCTAATAGGCATATTTTAGTTATATTCCAAAGGGCCTGTGGCTATACTGTTTTGGTTTTTTTTTTTTCCTTTTTCTTTTTTCCCCTAAGCCTGAAATCTGATATTCAGGTGAATCCAAGTTATTGTCTGAGAAGATGATGTCATGGCTGGAAAAAAGACCAGAAAGCTGCATCAGGGAAGAGAGTAGCTCCCTAATATGGGAAAGGGGTATAAATATTATTGACCCTACTGATTTGATGTGATCTGGGGCCCATATGATTGGTCAACAATTTGTTTGGCTTTGTATATTAACTCTCTTTTCAACCACCAGGTTCCAGATGCTAGCTTGATGCTGACCAGACTTCCCTGGACAGACAACCCCACCAATGTGTCCTGGATCTCTGCTTCCCCAGAGCCCTTCCCCACTAGGGAAAGAGAGAGACAGGCTAGGAGTATGGATCGACTTGTCAATGCCCATGTTCAGCAGGGAAGCAATTATAGAAGCCAGACTTTCCACCTTCTGCATCCCGCAATAACCTTGGGTCCATAATCCCAGAGAGTTAAAAAATAGGAAAGCTATCAAGAGAGGGGAAGGGATACAGTGTTCTGGTGGTGGGAATTGTGTGGAGTTGTACCCCTCTTTATCCTATGGTTTAGTCAATGTTTCCTTTTTATAAATAAATTTAAAAATGGCTTCCATAGTGCAGGCACAGAACACCAGCAATAAAACTATAGGTAAAAAAAAAAATCATAGTCCTTAATTCAAGAAATTATACATATTTATTTTGGGATGTTTATAAACTGCCAAAAAGATTAAAATTGGAACCATTGAATGATTATCATTAGAGAGTAGATTAAAACACACTAGGTTTGTTCAATAAAATACTATGTGTTCATAGGACGTTCTATCTTTCCAGTCAATTTTAGGTGACTAAATCAAGTTGCATAACAGCATTCATACTATGGTTGTGAATCTGTACAGAGGAGCAGGTGGAAAATGTTTCCCAGTGCTTCTAGGCATCATTCCCCAGTGCAGCTGTGAAAAAGAAATGTTTTGATTCCCATACATTCAGGTGAGTCTTCTGACACATGGGCTGCATTTAAAACTAGAGGACTGCCAAGGAGTCTCACCACTTAAGATAATTCACATTTTTTTTTTATCCTGCAGATAGAGTGCACAATTGAAGAATAAGACGTCTCTTTCCACACCTATCTGACCATAATAAAGTAGACAACCGTGCGGAAGAAGTGAACGCTGCGTTGAAACGATAGGGAAATGTTGGAGAATCCACATCGATAATGCAACATCTGAATTTCCAGCACATTTTTGTTTTTACATTACAGTTCTGAAGTCTGAAATGTCCTGCAATCAATAGTCTCTTACAATTTCTCTCAGACAGGCAGCAGTAATGAGCTAGCTGTTGTAACCTTCACATTCACAAAATCTAGTGGAAGGCTTTTCCATTTGGTCGGAATGAAAACTCAAGAGACAGTAATGGAAAACTCTTATTAACATCTAGAAACCATATGCTTGTGAGGAAGGGGTAGCACCCAGGGAGAAACGCATGTCTAACAACATTCCCATAATGGGGATCACAAAGCAAATTCACTCTTTTTAATTTTTTTATCTTTCTTTTTTATGATCCTTATTTATTTATTTGATAGAGACAGCCAGAAATCAAGAGGAAAGGGAGTGAGACAGACAGAGACACACCTACAACACTACTTCACCACTTGCAAGGCTTTCCCCCTGCAGGTGTAGGGCCAAGGGCTTGAACCCAGGTCCTTGCTCATTGTAACATGTGCACTCAACCAGGTGCGCCACCACCTGGCCCCAACAAACTCCCTCCCCACTACTGCTAAGCATCTTTTCAGTACTGACACTATTCCTGACATACAAATCAATAATGCATGAAATGAGGGCATTTGTTTCTTTTTTTTATTAAGGGGATAATGAATTATAGCACCTTTGTTTATATAAATGTACATTTTTTCAGTTTTGTATTGCAGGTGTCTGTTACCTACTGATACACTCCCCCATCAAGGACTCCCAAACTCCCTCTCCCCTCAGACCCCCTATTCTTTTGCCTACTCAGGCTCCCTTGTCTTGGTACCTTCCCCCACTAGTTCAAGATTCATCCTGTATTCACCTTTTCAAATTCCATCTCCCTAATTCCACCTGCACGTGGAGTTATCCTGTATTCATCCCTTTCTTCCTAACTCGCCTCACCCAGCCCCCCCCCCACCACACACACACATACATACACACAATGTGATTGATTTTTACTAGTGACAAGCACATAAAAACCATGGTTGTTAAGTAGAAATAAAGGACAAAAGCTTGACTGATGTGGTTTCTATTACATGCCACCTTTGCTATGCCATCGTGTCCAGTTAACTGGTTGAATATCCCAGATGTTTCTGTGGTGGTGCTTTTGGATACACTTTAAATAAACTAGCTTACCCTGCATGTATAAGGAGACCTCCTTCAGTGAGTTGAAACTCTTAACAGGACTAAGACATGTCTCCACCATGTGAAGGAATTCTGCCAGCTCAATGTCTTTGGAGTCCTACTGTAGTTGTTCCAAGGATCCCCAGACTAACCTAAAATTTTTTACTTTACCAAACCTTTATAATAGCAAGAACCAATTCCTTTTTAAGAAAAATAGTTTTTTATTTCTTTTTATTATTGGATACAGACAGAGAGAAATTGAGAGGGGAGGAGGAGATAGATAAGACACCTGTAGCACTGCTTCACCACTTGTGAAGCTTTCCCCCAGCAGGTGGGGACCAGTGGCTTGAACCTGGGTCCTTGAGCACTCTAATCATTGCTCCTAACCAGGTCCACCTCTGCCTGGCCCCCTGCAAGAAGCAATTCCTTACAAGAAATCTCACAACACATGTACATGTATCCATAGTTATTTATGTCAATGTACTTATTATATCTCTTCTCTACAACTTTGATTCCAAGTTCACCCATACAGATTATGTTACAGTAAAAGTGGAACTTAAGTTTAATGACTCAATCAGCCATGGGGTTTTTTTTTGTGTGTGAGCTCTGAAAAGTGCAATCAACAAACTGAAATGCTTTCTAACTCCAGGTTTTATAAATAAAATTTTACTTGAAGAAAAAAAGGAAGGGAGGAAAGAAAGAGAAAGAAGGAAAGAAAGAAAGAAAGAAAGAAAGAGAAATGAAGAGAGGAAGGGAGGGAGGGAGGACCATCTTTCTGTCTCAAACTTTCAATTAACAAAGAGATGTGGCCAAACAGAGCCCAAAACCCTTTTCTGAAGATATAAAAATCTCTTTTGAAGATTTTTATGAGTCAAACAGATCCTCATTATTTTGAAGATACAGACACTGAAAGTTCCATGTTTGATCTTAATCAGAGTTCACATTTCATTCACAGCTTTCCCATTTTTCCAACCACTTTTGAGACCCAAAAGGTTCTTTTATATCTGAGCAAAATCTACTAATATGTTGCATTATTCAATAAATTGCCTCTCTTTGAAAACTCTTTATATTCCCACTCTCTCAGGTGTGTTTTACCTTTGATACTTAAATGCAAGAATGTAAGAATATATTGCTATATTGCTTTTGGGGAAAAAAAAAAAAAAAGAACTGACATGAGAACCACATTCAAAAGTTGTGGTGATGATAGCTACTTTTAGACATTCTGACTATGATCTTGTTTACACATTAATAATACTACTTCTATAATTTATAGAACATCTTGCAGAGCAAAAAAAAAAATGCACTTTACATCCATTACTTCCATTTACGTTCGTTTGTACTATCCTTCTAAATGATGATGGTAATAGCTGCCTCACCCTATTTTAATGGAAAAAAAACTTAACCAGAAAGGGTCTATTATCTTACGTGATGTGATAAACAACTTGAAAATTAAATGCCTGCATCAACTAGAGAATAAACCCTCAATTACACAGTATTTCTATCAATACTCTGAGTGATAGTTATAAAGAAGAAAGGCGAGAATTCAGCCTATTTGATTCTTTTCAAATTAAATATCTACTCTTAGGTATTATGTGTATGTGCCATTACAAATTTTAGGACGACTTAACGGGCCAAAATACAGAATTCAAATCTAAACAAAAAATAAAGCACAATGTTTTGTGGATAGTGTGTCATGTGATCACTGATTTCTTACTGTTTCACTCACTTAAATATGTCATGATTCACTGTAGAAAGAAATCAGGACATTTTGGGCCCACAATGAGATTGACGCCTATGATTATCAACATATACTCCAAGGTTTATGTCAGTAAGTTGTCTTGACATAATGTAGCAACTGATTAAAAAAAAACAAAACATTAGAGGCCATATGGTGGCATGCCAGGTAAAAAGTATACACATTACCACGTGCTAGGACACACTTTCAAGCCTGCAGGAGGGAAGCCATGGCCAGTGAAACAGTGCTGCAAATGTCTCTCTCCCTCTTTTTCTCCTTCTCTCCCTTTTTCCTCTCACTTTCTCTGCCCGGTCAACAAAGAGAGAGAGAATTTTAAGTGATTATCTTCTATCATATTTTGACAAATAAGTAATTTAAACTATATTTTAAGAAATCATCAGATTATCCATTATTGACTGAACACAAATATGATTTTAAATCTGAGAGATATGCAGTGACTATGAAGACAGCCTGTCAAATATCTTTTCTCTCCTCCTCCTCCTCCTCCTTCGTCTTCCTCTCCTTCTCCTTCTTCTTCCTCTTCTTCTCCTCCTCCTCCTCCTCCTCCTCCTCCTCCTCCTCCTTTTTCTTCTCCTTCTTCTTTTGTTACAGTTGTTTTGTTTTGGTTTTATTTTGGTTTGGCTTCGTTTTTTACCAGTACAACTCCCTGTTTGGGCTTATGGTGGTGCCAGGGACTGAACCTTGAAAATCTGTTTGTTGTACAGAACGGTGCTGCCCCCCACCACCTCTTCCTTAGTATACCAGACCTTAATGTTGTCAGGAGTGCCATTCACCCAGGTTAAAATGGTAAAAAAACAAAACATCTTCGATTTTTCAGGCCTTCCTGAAGTTAGCAGTGGTAATTAAAATAGGTTTAGTCAGTAAGGTTCGGCGGAATAGTTCATTTGAATAGTGCGCTGCTCAGCCCTGTGCCGAGCCCAGGTTCAAGCCCGGCCCCCACTGCACTGAAGGCAGCTTTGGTGCAGTGGTCTTTTTCACTCGCTCTTTCTCTCTGCTTTGATACATCTCTGTCCCTATCTGAAGAGAACGGGGAGAAAAGGTATTAGTTGAACTCGATCTTACACATCTTCCTAGAAGTTACCATTTTCCTTATTTAAAAAGAAAAAGAAAACTCAACTGGAACATGTCCTATCTGTCATCCTATCTGTCATCCAGCTGCTTAGTTCCAGGCAGCTTCTCTCTTCCTACCTAGAGCATCAAGACCATCTGCTAATATAGCAGAGCTGATAGCAAGACTGTGCTTAAATACTTCACAACCTCCAAAATTATAAAGCTGCTCCAGCCTAGACCCATTTCCCTTCAGACATCTTCTACCATGTAAAGCAATAAATTCCCTTGCACTATATGGCAAATTTTCAGTCATTCTGAAATGAAAGCTTAATAATAAAATCCTGGAAGTATAACACACTTAGATCCTTCTTGTCCTCTTACTGGTTGATGCAAAAAAAAAAATTAATTCATTTAAATTAAACAAATCAAAATGGATGTTATATTTGACAAAGACAAAATTCTCCATGTTTTACATCCACTTACTGTGAACGACCACTCTTCCTTAACCATTAGTGTCCTTTTTAAGTGCTCCCCCAGTCGTGTGAGGATGGGAGGTGAGAACTCCACTGAGAACAATCTTAGCCTAAACTATAAAGCGTGCAACCAAACCTGTTGTGTGTTCTTGTGTTTAAGCCAAGGGAAAAAAAATTTTTTTTTCAAAAACTCATTGGTATTCTCCAACGTACCCCCATCTAACTGAAAATTACAGATAAGTAGGAGGTGTGACTCACAGCAACAGCTTCACCCATTGAATAAAATCTGAGATCTTTTTTATACAGTGCAAAACAGAGGTTCTTACAGCCTGGTGCAACTTTTCATGCTATGAACCATAAACTAAAAATGTTATGGGGTGGGGCTGGGTGGTGGTACATCTAGTTGAGCACACATATTACAGTGCACAAAGACCTGGGTTCGAACCCCTGGTCCCCACAAGCAGGGGGGAAAGCTTTGCAACTGGTGAAGCGGGTCTGCAGGTGTCTCTGTCTCTCTCCCTATCACCCCTTTCCCTCTCAATTTCTGTCTCTATTAAATAATAAAGATCAATCTTTAAAAAATGTAACATTATAAGGTGTCCAAAATGTTCACACCCAAGCTTCTTCAAAATGAGAATAATTGTACAGCCTGGCCTAAATTTTGTAGCTCAAGATTACTAACTGCAGAGATCTATAAACATTAGCTTTCTCCTTTAAAAATACATAAAAGGAAAAAATCTTCACAGTTACTTTACAAATACAGTTGGTAGTGTGTTTATCTGGTGGCAACAGAACATCTAACAATGAAAGAAAACAGGGCATTTTTTTTTCTCACCAGTAAGACTGAAGAGGCAGGCAGCTGATAATACCTATTCTTTTTTTTTATTTTGTATTTATAAAAAAAGGAAACATGACAAAACCTTAGGGAAAGAGAGGTACAACTCCACACAGTTCCCACCACCAGAACTCTGTATCCCATCCCCTCCCCTGATAGCTTTCCTATTCTTTTACCCTCTGGGAGTATGGACCCAAGGTCATTGTGGGTTGCAGAAAGTGGAAGGTCTGGCTTCTATAATTGCTTCTCCACTGCACATGGGCATTGACAGTTCAATCCATACTCTCAGCCTGTCTCTCTCTTTCCCTAGTGGGGCAGAGTTCTGGGAAAGCAGGGATCCAGGACACATTGGTGGGGTTGTCAATCCAGGGAAGTCTGGTTGGCATCATGCTAGCATCTGGATCCTGGTGGCTGAAAAGAGAGTTAACATATAAAAGTCAAACAACTTGTTAACTAATCATGAACCTAAAGGCTGGAATTGTGCAGATAAAGAGTTTGGGGGAGGTGTCTCCGTTTTGTAGATAGCTGCCAGTCTCTTGCCCTTATTCAGCTTGTGTAGTCCTTGCTTTGATGAGGTTAGCTTTGAGTGAGTGAGAGAACTGTAATAGGAAGTAGGTGAGGAGGGTATCTAAGTAGACACTATTTCATTATGAACTTTATACTGACTCACTGCAGACTATTGTATATTTTTGCTATCAGGTATATATTTTGTCCTAATTTGGAGTCAGGCACCAAAGTAAAAATGTCTGGGTTGAGGGCGAAGGTGGAAGTTAGGCTTCACTGAGGGGGTGTGAGGGGCGAGGATGAGATGGGACACAGTCTTTTGGTGGTCGGAATGGTGTTTATGTACATCCTATTAATTTGTAGTCATATAAATCACTACTTAATTAATATGAGAGAGGGAAATTTGATTGAATGTCTCAAACTTTTTTAATTCACAGACCATAGGTTGAGTCTCTGATATGCTGACTCTCTTAAAAGCTTAGACCAGGGAGAACAGAAGCAACCACAACCGGTGGCACAGCTATATACAAATAATGTCAAAGGACATGAATTATGGTGATGTTGTGTATGATACAGCAAATCCTAACAAAGGGATTTTTCAAAGTTAACCCAATTGCCAAATAAAGTGATTATAGCAATAACTATCTATTGCCTACTTAAACCCTAAGACAGCAGGAACCTCCTGCTTCCTCTATAGAGCCTATATTTCCCCCCAGTCCTGGAACCTCTAGCTTGGGGCTCACTTTCCTGCAAGCTTCTCTCAAGTCATACCAAATGACATCGCATCTGCTGATGCCAACCTAATCAATGCAATGAATACCACCTCAGCATGCTTCACTTTTGTGTCCAGAGATGTCAGGCTGGAACCTCAACTCTTCAGCCTCATTACTCAGGTGAGACCTTTCCTTTCATAGGGTTCTCTAATTCCATTCCAGGTCGTTCACTTCCTACCAAAGTCCCAAATCCTAGATATAGACCAGGTCCCATGAGACAGAGCATATGTTCACATGTATCCATAAATTAGGAGAGTATCTATTCTAAGATGCCATCGTGAATCCAAGTTACATCTGTTTCTCTGCTTCATCATCCTACATTTTTCTCTCACACTTGGAAGATGGTTGTTTTCCTCAAAACAGAGCCTCTGTGCTTTACAAAGGAGAGATAAGAGCCTTCAACTTGATTTTATCTTCCATTCATAAACAGAGATGCTCTTCAGAAATCTCCAAGCAGTGTTTGTCATGTAGGCCACCCCTCACTTCAAGAGACAAGAGCGTTCAATGATTTGCCTTCCAAAGTATATAGCAGACACCGGAGAAGGGATGAATGGATACTGCTGAGGGAATAATCTACAAGTGTCCCTTCACCTTCAGAATGACTAAATTCAGTGCCATCCACATTCCCATCATCACCACTGTCAATATCAGTATTAGCATTCAATGGTTTGTACGCCCCCAAACTCTGATGCATCCATTCATTTGAGTACATTAACCCAAGCACAGCATCTCTTACTACTGCAAATTCCCTACTGTGTTATAATTCCAAAGAAATGAACACAGTGAGCTCTTCCATGAATGCTTTTAGTTATATAGGTTCCCCTAATGTGTCAATGAATATCTGTTACACTTCAATTTCACCAAATCCAAATGCTGGAAATAGTCTTAGAGATTCTCTGAATTCACAGTCCTGGTTATAAACGGAAGCTTACACAGGCAATATCATCTACCCACTTAGTATAGCAGAGTTGGAGCTCAGAGATAATGATTCACAATCCTTCCAGCGTAACTAAAGAATAACACTGCAAGGGCTGGGAAGTGGTGGTAGTGATTGAGTACATGTATTACAATGAGCAAGAACCTGGGTTCAAGCCCCCAAAACCTCTCCTGCAGGGAGGACACTTCACAAGTGGTGAAGCCGGGCTGCAGGTGTCTCTCTGTCTCACTCCCTCTCTACCTCCCCCTTCCTTCTTGATTTCTGTCCTTATCCAATAAATAAATAATATTTTTAAAACCATTTTATCTCAAAATTTAAAAAGAATAACCTTGAAAGACAACAGCTTTCAATTTAAAAAAAAGAAAAGAAAAGAAAAAGAAAGAAAGAAAGAAAGAAAGAGAAAGAAAGAAACCATACATTCTCCATGTTTTTACACATTGAGTTGTTCACCCCAAGATGCCTCATGGAACTTTCTATCACTTCAGATTTTATTTCATTTTTTTATTAAGCAGAGAGAATCATAGAGTAGACACAACCAGACTCTTAAAAGTTATTGCAATTGCCTTGACAAATGCCAGCCTCAATTCCTGAATATCTCAGTATAAAAGTATTTATCATTCTATGCTTGTTAATTTTATTTTGACCCACAAAATAAGAAAAACAGGCATGTGTCTTTCATTTTACCCTAGAAAAATCCCACAAGTAAGCACATCAAATGTCACTGTGAACTTTCCTCTTTTAGCCTGGAACATCTGTTATTGGTGACATTTGGCTGAAATGACCACCAGACCAGTCAAAGCAGAGAAAAGGAGAAATTTCATCCAAGGGCAATGTTTCTCCATTCAATAGGAGGGTGAGAACAGAGAAAGGCACAGGGGAAATCTTTACAGGAAATATTGGCGTGTGTGTATGGGGGAGGAGAAGTAAGGGCTGTACATGGAATCATCAAAACACCAGTCCCTCAGCACATCAATGTACTAAGCAGAAAACAATGGCAAGGTTGAGCCTTAATTTTAAACTGAAACATTCTCTCTGAATAACTTCCCAACAGAGAGCACAACAGATAACACATGGCACAAATTACAAAAACAGTGCATCTAGGGGGTCTTCCCTAAGAGTGTGTATACCTTTAGGACTGAGCACAGACTTTTTTTGAGTCTATGTTACCTTGTTGGATAATCAGTCCACGTGTTCATCTGATTTTTCAATCACGCCTATTCCTAAAAGGTAAGACTATACCATCCTAAATAATAAACTATGTTTCCTCCTTAGAAGAGTATTGACAGAGCATACCTGAGTCGAAAATGTTACTGTGTTTTCTGAAAAGAAAGATATTCTGGCTTCTTAAAGAAGAAATAAAGTTGAGAAATAATAAGAACTCAAAGTAAGCAAGCCCTGTCATTATTGAACTGAAAGAACTTAGGGATCGGTTTTCTTTTTTTTTTTCCTTTGTTTCTTTTTTTCTTTTATTATTATTTTTTTAATAGGGACAGAGAAGCAGAAAGAGTTGCATGTGAAAGAGACCTAGCACTGAAGCTCCCTTCAGTGTGGTGGGTTCTGGGCTTAGGACCTGCATCATGAGCACGACAAAGCAGCACTCTTCATCTGAGCTATTCTGCCAACCCCAAGGTACACCAGTTTTCTCTCTCTTTTTTTTAATATTTACTTATTTATTTTCCTTTTCTTGCCCTTGTTGTTTTATTGTTGTAGTTATTGATGCCTTCGTTGTTGAATAGGACAGAGAAATGGAGAGAGGAGGGGAAGGAAGGGGGAACAGAAAGATAAGATACCTGCTGACCTGCTTCACCGCTTATGAAGCGACCGCCCAACTCCCATTAACAGTTTTCTTAGGTGTGAAACAATAAGGTTGAGTTAGGTGATCTCCAAGTTTATATTCAGAATTAAGAAAAAATAAAACTTTATTGGATGAGCCAGCACAATGGTATAAATACTGAGAACCCCAAAACCAAACCTTCCTATCTTCTTTATAATGCAGTCAAAATATCAGAAGATTCTTGTAAAATATTATCATGTTATTTTCCCTAAGGTTTAAAGTGTTCATGTGGTAAAGGGGATTTTTTTTTTTTTTTTTTTGCTTTTCCCAAGATGGCAACAGATAAAAAGCTATAATATTTTTTGTAAATGCTTGGAGAGAAAATAGCACATACATAGTTGGGGTTTGTTTTTTTTTACATTTTAATTAAATGTGGTTTAACATTTAATTACCAACCATGTATAGTAGTATTAATGAACTTCATTAATGCTTATAGGCTAGTGGTTTTTCTAACAGAAACACGTCTTTCTGCAAGACACATACTATTGTTTTCCATTTCATTAATGGATAATGTAGCTGAGATCTTCTTAAACTACAGTATTTTTCTTGAAGGTGAATTGGGGATGTGTTTATTATTTTGTAGGAAAATAACAGTGGTTGGGAGTAGGAGTACAAATCACTCCAGCATTCTTGATAGCTACTCTGTCCGTTTTTGTCAGTGTTTCTTTTTTTTTTTTAATTTTTTTTCAGTGTTTTCTTTTTATAAATAACATTTAAAAAAAAACTGGGAGTTGGGCGGTAGCGCAGCGGGTTAAGCGCACGTGGTGCAAAGCGCAAGGACTGGCAGAAGGATCCTGGTTCAAGCCCCCAACTCCCCACCTGCAGGGGAGTCGCTTCACAGGCAGTGAAGCAGGTCTGCAGGTGTCTATCTTTCTCTCCCCCTCAGTCTTCCCCTCCTCTCTCCATTTCTCTCTGTCCTATCCAACAAGGATGACATCAAGAACAACAATAATGACTACAACCATAAAACAACAGGGTAACAAAAGGGAAAATAAATAAATAATATATTTTTTAAAAACTACAGCATTTTAAAACTCTAAACTGTGATAAAGAAGTGACCTTTTGTGACTCCCACAATGCTAATTAACTAGCCTCGAACAGGAGGAACAGAAGAGTCAGAGATGGGTGGTGGCTCCCTATCTAGCAGAAGGTTAGAAGGGCCCAGAGTCTCCGAAGCCCTAACCTAGTAGGAAAAGATGATACAGAAATGATACGGCCTTCACTGCATCTAACTGGGGTCTAGCCAACAGCACCAGATGGCCTCACAGCACTGGCAAGGGGGAAATCCTTCCGCAAAGCTCCAGACCCAGGAGTGTTCTCTCCCCCAGCAAGCCAAAAACAGACCTTCCTCTCCTCTAGAGCCACCGGTGGTCTTTCCTGTGAAGGTGCATGTTGTCCCCATCAGTGACAACAGAGCAGGACAGGGGGATCTCCAGCTGCATCAAATAAACCAAGCTAAAAACATCACCCCAAGGTACCTAAAAATTAGTCATTGAAATCTCTGTGCACAGAATTCTTTCAAGACCCGGGAGCTAAAGCTAAATACTGTGACAGTGCTAACAGGTAATAGGCAAACAGAATGGGGTCAGGCAGTAGCACAGCGGCATGTGGCACAAAGAGCAAGGACCGGCGAAAGGATCCCAGTTCGAGCCCCCCAGCTCCCCACCTGCAGGGGAGTTGCTTCACAGGCTGTGAAGTAGGTCTGCAGGTGTCTTTCTCTTCCCTTCTCTGTCTTCCCCTCCTCTCTCCATTTCTCTCTGTCCTATCCAACAATGACGACATCAGTAACAACAATAACTACAACAACAATAAAAAAAAAAGAGCAACAAAAAGGGGAGGAAGACTTAAAACTATCGCTTTAGCTTCACAGGCAGTGAAGCAGGTCTGCAGATGTCTGTCTTTCTCTCCCCCTCCTCTCTCCATTTCTCTCTGTCCTATCCAACAACAACAGCTATGACAACAATAACAACTACAACAAGCACAAGGGCAACAAAAGGAGGAAAAAATAGCCTCCAGGTGCAGTGGATTCATAGTGTAGTCACAGAGCCGCAGCAATAACCCTGGAGGCAAAAAAAAAAAAAAAACCTATCACTTTACAGAATATTGACTTCAGAACAAAAAAAAATTACTTAAAGGAGAAATTTAGTAGAAACCATATCACAAGTGATCTTAGTCACCATCAATGGGACAATGAGACTCTCTTACTGTGATTCAAGAGGAAGTACTCATCACCTAAGTAGGAGTATTCTTGCTAAAAATGTTTAACCTGAACCTGAATGATTAAACCAGTAGACGAACCCAGACTGTGACACATTCTGTAAGACATCTGTCCTGTGCACAATACAGACATTAATATCACACAAAAAGGGGAAATTGTGAGATACTAATGCAATTCATTTTTTATAAGTGGAGACAGCATGGGAAAGAAAATGAAAATAGCCAACCATGAGTGTTTGTAATCACAGACATCTTACTCCACCACCATTGCAGAGTGAGGAAAGTGAACCACACTCCCTAGTGTTACAAACACATACAAACTTAAGACAAAACAAGACCAGCAAAAAAAAAAAAAAAAAAAAAACTAAAGTCGATGAAACCGTACAGTATAAACTACCCAATAAAACATGGTAATCTTCAGGTGCTAAAGCAAAAAGCAACCAACTTCATAGCAATAAACATGTAAGTTAAAGTGATAGCAGTCCAAAAGGCATAGAGAATTTAGGCACAGGCATAAGTGCCTAAAGACTAGAGATTTATTTCACGGCTGGGGACAAGTAACTTCATTCCGTGTCTATGAACCAAAGGTAATTGGAGCTGAAGCCACTACAAAAAATAAAATAATAAAATAAAATAAAATAAAATAAAATAAAAGTTGCCCTTTAGTTGAAGAGCTAGAAGCCTGATCAGAGAAGTAAGTAGGGGGGAAAAAGACATTTCTCTTCCAGAAACTGTTGGTAAAAGGAAAAGAGTGTGTTTTGAATTAAATTGCTAGACATCTATACAGCTATTTTGAATTTACATGAAATGCCATGGTACAGGAAACTCAACCAAAAAATTGGTTAAATCTGCAAGGACCCAGGTTCAAGTTCCTGGTCCCCACTTGTAGGTAGAAAGCTTCAGGAGTGGTGAAGCAGGGCTGTAGGTGTCTTTCTGTCTCTCCCCCCACCATTGCCCCCTCCCTTCTCAATTTCTCTGTCTCTATCCAATAATAAATAAATAAATATTTCAAATATCATCCGAATTTAAAAAGATAGTGTTTTAAAAATATATTACCCAAACGCCTCTGAAAATGTTTCCTAATTGAAAAGAGGTAACATACATGAGATTTAAAAAAAAAAATACCCACGCTATATCTAATAAGTACTGCAGACAAGAGAGCAGAGATGGAGAATAATATACTTGTGTGTTTGTGTGTGTCAGATGTTACAATTTTAAAATAACTCAAGAAACAGAATCATCAGATTAAAGAAGCGTTAGGTAAAAAGTATGCGCCTGGGCTTATCAGTATAAAAGTGCAGAACACAGGAGGGAGGAGACAACATAAATTATGCATAAATAATTTCATGCCCGAGGCTCCAAAGTATCCAATTGAATCCCGACACCCTCATGAACCAGAGCTAAGCAGTGCTCTCGTCTCTATGTGTATCTTTTTTTCTCTGTATTTCTTTCTCTCGTTAAAATAAAGCATAAAATATTTTAAAGAAGAAAGAAAAGCACTGCAGAATAACCAAGACAAAGAGTAATATTTTAAATGTTTTACTTGTTAATTTATTGGCTAGAGACACCAAAAGTTTGAGAGGGCATAGCGAGATAGGTTGAGAGACAGACACCTGCAGCACTGCTTCACAACTCATGAAGCTTCCCCCTGAAGGCGGGGACTAGGGCTTCTTGCACATTGTAGCATTTTGAGCCACCGGCTGGTTCCAAAAGGACAAATTCAAAACCAACCGAGAAACTATGTGCGAGTCAGGCAGTAGCAGAGCAGGTTAAGCGCACGTGGCGCAAAGCGCAAGGATCGGCTGAAGGACCTCGGTTCAAGCCCCTGGCTCCCCACCTGCAGGGGAGTCGCTTCACAGGCGGTGAAGCAGGTCTGCAGGTGTCTTATCTTTCTCTCCCCCTTCTCTATCTTCCCCTCCTCTCTCCGTTTCTCTCTGTCCTATCCAACAACGACGACATCAACAACAATAGTAACTACAGCAATAAAACAACAAGAGCAACAAAAGGAAATAAATAAATAAAAATTTTTTAAAAACTATCGTATCATGTCATGTTATGGCAACTGTCATAACCAAAAAAATGTATTATCTTAAAAATTATGAAAGAATATAATATAAGTTTAAAACTCTACTGCAGATAATGATATCCAGTATTAGGATGAAATAGTTTCAAGCAAAATAAGATCAAGTGGTTTTAAAGATCTGCATATTCAAAGACATTTTGATCCAGATGGAAAGAGGGGTGGATGAAAAGGCAACGATGAGAACATACACAGATTTAAATCATGGACTGTAAAACCAATTCACCAACAAAAAAGTCAAATATTAAAACTACATGGTGTAAAAAGTGTGGTAAACTATATCACTATACAATCCTACCTCGTATGGGGGAAGAATAACATTATAAGGACCGTAGATTATTCAAACAGAGATATTCTCATTGATTTTATCTGTTAAGACAGAATACGAATCTTTAAATATAACAATACCAATTCAATGAACCCAAAATAAACCTGTAACATTCAATTCAACAAATGGAAAACACACTAAAAGAACACTGTAAATCCAATTTAGAGGGAAAAAAAAAAAAAAAAAAGGACAGGAGAGGAGCAGAGACATCAAAAAGTCCACCAATGAGAAGTGAAACTTTATTTAAAGAAGTTAAAATGGGGTCAGGAGTTGGGCAGTAGCACAGTGGGTTAAGTGCAGGTGGTGCAAAGCAAAAGGACCTGCAGCATAAGGATCCTGGTTCGAGTCCCTGGCTCCCCAGCTGCAGAGGGGTCGCTTCACAAGCAGTGAAGCAAGTCTGCAGGTGTCTATCTTTCTCTCCCCCTCTCTGTCTTCCCCTCCTCTCTCCATTTCTCTCTGTCCTATCCAACAGCAACAATAATAACAACAACAATGATAAACAACAAGGGCAACAAAAGGGGGGGTGAAGCCTCCAGGAGCAGTGGATTTGTAGTGCAGGCACCGAGCCCCAGTAATAAACCCTGGACACAATAAAAAAGAAAAAAATAAATTAAAATGGAAAAATTCAATGTGTGTGGAGAGATTTGGCCAGAGGGTGGTTTCTCTGGTGTAACTGACTCTGAGATTTACTTAAATGTACAGTTTTACTGAGGACAACAACCTTGCTGTCAGCATCTGACCATAGGGAAGGAAGAAAGAAAAATGGATAAAGATATATGGTGGGTAAACAGAATAGACTTTTTATTATTCTATTATCTATCACTTATTATCTTTATATCTGTCATATATATATATATATATATATATATATATATATATATAAATTTCAGTGGATACCAAAGTCTGGAGTCACAAATTATGACCTAAAAATAACTCTACTAGAATTTTCAGGAGTTCACATGACATCCCTATCTGGGGTTGAGGATTACACAAAACTTTGGTGGTGCAGAATGACATCCCTATAATTGTATAATCCTGTAAACCCTCATTGAATTACTAATAAAAAGATTATATATATATATATATATATATATATATATATATATACACACACATACACATACACATATATATATATTGGGCAGGGCAGGGGCACATCTGGTTGAGTGTACGTGTCCCAATGCTCAAAGACAGGGGTCCCTGGTCTCTACCTGTAGAAGGGAAAGCTCTCAGAGTATTACAGGTGTCTCTATCTCTTTCTATCTCCCCCACTCCCTCTCAATATCTGTCTGCCTCTATCCAATCAATAAATGTTTTAAAAAGAAAAAAAAAAAGGTAAAAAGAAATAGTGGGTAAAGAGAAATGTCAGGCTTCAATGCAAACCAAAAAAGAAATTCCAAAATAAAAGATAATCCTACCACCAAAAGACTGTGACCCATCCCTCCCACCCACTCCCACCCCCCACTGGCCCAGGAAGCTGCATGTCTACCCCTCACCACAGAGTTTTTACTTTGGTGCCCTACTTACAATTTGGTCAGGTCCTGCTTTTAGTTTCCCTTTCAGATCTTCTTACTCAACTTCTGTTGATGAGTGGGATCATCCCATACTCATCTTTATCTTTCTGACATAGCTCACTTAACATAATTCCTTCTAGCTCTGTCCAAAATGGGTCAGAGAAGGTGGGTTCATTGTTCTTGATAGCTGCATAGTATTCCATTGTGTATATATACCACAGCTTTCTCAGCCACTCATCTGTTGTTGGGAACCCACAATGACCCTGGATCCATGCTCCCAGAGGGATAGAGAATGGGAAAGCTATCAGGGGAGGGGGTGGGAAATGGAGATTGGGTGGTGGGAATTGCATGGAATTGTACCCCTCCTACCCTATGGTTTTGTTAATTAATCCTTTCTTAAATAAAAAATAAAAATTAGAAACAAAAATAAATAAAAGATAATCCTTCAGACTTAACTGAAATGGCCAGATGTTTTATATTTATACTTGCATCAGCCCTTGGATCTGTAGTGTTTGGGGAAGGGGCATCTCCTCTGGCAAAGGGGCTTACTACAGCCCAGCTAAGGAAAGGGCTTGGTGGTTGGTGGTCCTTGACAGCTGTCAGCTATAGCACTCGCAAAAGCTTGGGCAACAAGTCCTTCTGGGAAGGGAAATTTGGCAAAACTGAGTGAGTGTCTGCTCTCGTTATGCCTACATGACTACAACGACCAGTTTTCAAGGCCTCCATTTGTTCTGTGGTCATAACTTCTCCTTCAATCTCTGCTGCTCAATTTTTCTTGCAAAAAGGCAATAAAATTTTAAGCCATAACAATAAAAATAAGTTCAAATCACTAACCTCCAAATTCTTTGTGCCTGAAGATGACATCGTGTACTGTTTGCTCCCTCGCCAGATAAGAACTAAGAGTAGGGGAGTCGGGCTGTAGCACAGTGGATTAAGTGCAGGTGGCACAAAGCACAAGGACCGGCATAAGGATCCCGGTTCAAACCCCGGCTCCCCACCTGCAGGGGAGTCGCTTCACAGGCGGTGAAGCAGGTCTGCAGGTGTCTATCTTTCTCTCCTCCTCTCTGTCTTCCCCTCCTCTCTCCATTTCTCTCTGTCCTATCCAACAACGATGACAACAACAATAATAACTACAACAATAAAACAACATGGGTAACAAAAGGGAATAAATAAATAAATAAAATAAATATTTAAAAAAAAAGAACTAAGAGTAGCACAGTTTTTAAATATTATAGTTTGTAAACCAAAATGAAAAGATCATTTCTGTGTCTAATATGTCAATCCTTCACTGTGCATATAATAGTTATCATTAAATAACCTTCTTCTGGACAGGCAAAAGACTCCAAAAATTAGAAAAGCTTATATGGTTGATTTCTTGTATCAAATCAAAAACAATTTCATTTAAAAGCAAGCAAGCATGCCCATGTGGACACTCTCTAGAGAAATTAAGGATCATGGATATTTACAAAGTGTATCAAGTCAGAAATAAACTAAAACACAATCAGCTGAGGCAGAAATCTAAGTAGCCACACTGAAGACCTGTAAGAAGGAATACAGGCAGATAATAGATGTGTTCACAGCTTATATGTATAAGTCATGCAATCTCAAAGCACTCTAGTCTCTCTCTCTTTTTCTTTGTTAACAGTTCTTTGGAACTGACATTCTGATATTTTAAAAGAAAAATAATCAAAGCAGGCAATAAATGGGTTCCTAGCCAAATCCTAAAAGTATTGATTAGAAAGGTTAACTAGACCCACAGTTATGTTAAATGCTACATGGTGACATTCAGGGAAAGTGGGACTGAATTTCCTTTGACCTGAAGGGAAATTATCTGCTTTATCCACCTTCTTGTCAATTCATTGCCTCCAACCTCAAATAAAATGCTTTTCGTTACCAAATTGTTTGTTTTCATGAAAATGTTGTTACAGTCACCATATGTACATTTTAAATTTTGCTGTGCCTTTTATTCATATAGCTTAGCCCAGGGCTTCCAACTAGTTGGAAATGTCTGAATTTACAAGATGAATGAGATTCAAAAAAAGTTCCATCTCATTCAGATCCAAGATCTAGAACACATAGAATGTGGGAGAGCATAGGATTTATAAGTGGGAAGCCCCGGAGTATCCAAGGTTGAATCCCCAGGCATACCATAAACCAGCACTGAGCAGTGCTCTAGTCTCTATGCCTCATAAAAATAAGTAAATCTTTTTTAAAAGAATGCCTAGATTTATCACAACTGTCTAGTAGTTTCATACCCAGGGTACAAACACAATGTCAATACAATGCAATTTTAGGTAAGACTGTCAGAGTTGCTTTAAAATGATACATATAGGGCTGAGGAAATACCATAATGGTTATGAAAAAAGCCTTTCATGCCTGAGACTCTGAGGCCCCAGGTTCAATCCAGAGCACCACCCTAAGCCAGAGTAGAGCAGCGTCTTGTTAGGTTGGTTTCTCTCATTCTCTTTCTCTCTCTCCCCCCCCCATATCTCTCATTAAAATAGATACTTATAAAAGTTATGAATACCTGCAGTGCCCAGCAATCTTTTTTCAAAATTAAACATATTCACATGTGTATACTGATGTTTACAATGTAGTACATACATTACATATGGTACAGTATATAATATATAGCTGTTGTAATCAATAAAGTTATCTTGTAGTCTACTTATGTCATCTAGCATCTGTGTGTTTTAAATGAACTCTCCCTGTGCTGCCCTCCTAAGACTCACTTTAAAGTTGTTGACTACAGCGGGTTCAGATTTTTAACTATGGCACAGGAAGGGCAAGGGGGTCTCTGTAATAGAAGTAAGGAAGCAAAAAGGAAGATGGAAATCAAGCAGGAACCCCACCTCTCCAGAGCACTACCTCACTAGGGAAAGAAACAGGTTGGGGGTATGGATCCCCCCTGTCACCGCCCATGTCCAGTGGAGAAGCAATTACAGCAGCCAGAGCTCCCACCGTCTACACCCCAAAAAGAATTCTGGTCCATACTCCCAGAGGGATAAAGAATAAGGAAGCTTCCAGTGAAGGGGATGAGATGTGGAACTTTGGTGGTGGGAACTGTGTGAAATTGTACCCCTGTTATCTCACAGTCTTGCTAATCATTATTAAATGATTAATAAAAATTATTTTTTAAATGTAAAAACAAGAAAGAAAGAAAAAAAGGGTCAGGCGCTCAATAGGTTTTCCCTAAACATATTATTGAGCTTCCCAAAAGTTCCCGGCAGGCAGAGACGCTGTTGCGCTGAGGCTTGGGTGCGCCCCCACTTGGCGTCCCGACCACCCCACTCGCAGGACGCAGCCCTGCAAACTCTTGGCTCCTCGGGCTCCCCCTGCACCCCCGCCGCCGCAGTCCCTCACCCAGCACCGAGCGCGGGTCCAGCCTCCTCTCCCGGGTCTCCCCAACCTCTCGGCCCGTCTCTCCTTCCCTAACGTTTGCCTAAGGACCCCCACACCCCACGCCGAGGTCCAAGGTGGCGCCGGCCAAGGAGAGGAGGAAGCGAGCCGGGAGGAAGGGCCGGTAGCCGCTTTCCTGCACCGAGCGACCACGGGCACCCCCTCGGCGCGACTACGCTTACGCGACCCCCTTCCTTCCCGGGGCTCCCCACCAACCCCCACGACGCCCCACTCTCTGCAGGTCGGCTCCTCCGGGGGGTGCTGAAGGAAGACGGGAAAGCACCCCTCCGCCGCCAGGCAGCCCTTTACCTCCTCGGGTCCGGGTCTCCGCAGCCGCCTTCTTCCTCCAGGAGCTCCCGGTGCCCGGGTGCCACCACCGCGGCCGCTGCGCCCTGGACGCCCGGGTCCGGCCGTGGCTCCGCCCGGCGCAGCGCGTCCCTGCAAAGCCGCCCAGACTTGCTCGCTCCCGGGGCTCCGGGGATGCGGGCCGGGCCGGGCGGGGGGCAGGGGTGGGGGGCGCTCGCGAGGCGCACGAGTGCGGCGGGGCCCCGGCGGAGGAGGAACCTGCAGCCGACGCCGAGGCGGGGCCAGGAGCCGGGAAAGGGGCGCACGGAGCCCGGGCGTCCGCAGAGAGCGCACACGGACCCAGCAACTGGCAGGGAGGCGGGGTGGGGGGGACGATTCAGGGCGTCATGGGCGCCCCCTGATCTCCTCCGTTCCCCACCTGATCTCTGTACCCCCACCTCAGTCTCCTTCTCCACCCCGCCACCCTCCACCACCGCCACCTCTCCCGGCCGGAGACCGCTCGCCCTAGTCTCGGTCCGCCGAGCTGTGCTCTCCAGTCGGATGCGGGAAATAACAATGTGATCTGGTTGCAAAAGGATTAGATAGACGCCGCCGGAGAGTAGGCTGTAACTGCTGAGCTACCACCTGTCAATCCCTAGGAGCAAGGAGTTCACCCCTATCCCGCTGGCCTCTCTCCCGGATTCCCCAACCCGCGTACGCCCCACTGCACCCGCGTCCCCCTCCACCCCCACCTTTAGCGCGCGCGCGCACACACACACACACACACACACACACACACACACTCATTACCTACCTCACAGACCCTCCGCAGCGCCGCTCTGGGGCAACACCAAGGGAGTTTTGCAAAATAACCCTCACTACCAGTCTGGAGCCTCTGGCATCTCCCTTTCTTGTAGAATTGAAGAATTTTACGCACGACCCGAGGTGTCCCTCTGAAGCCAGATGCTGAAAATCTAAGTTTGAACCCTGCAATCGCCGTGGCCACCCCACCACGCGCGCGCGCGCGCGCGCACACACACACACACACACACACACACACACACACACACACACACACCCCTCCCCCGCCCCCATTCATAATCCCGGCGGCCGGCTGCGACTACGCGCCCTCCCCCCAGCCGCCCGCGCGCGCTGTGATTCGTTGTCCCCTGGACCTGTCAGTCACCGGCTCTTCACCAGCCATGAATACAATACTAGAGGCTTGGTAGCCTGCGGGTGGGGGGCACGTTGGGGGATGCCCAGGGGGTACCCGGAGCATAGGATTCGCGGAGAAGAGGGAGCACTTGGGACACCTCAGGAGGAAGGTGTCAGAAACTCTCCTGTTGCACAAAGGAGCTCTAGGATGGACAGGGTAAGAGCAGTGAGGCTGACTTCCCCACCCACCCACACACACACCTCCAGCTTCAGATCACCTTGGAGGACACTCCCACCCCAAGAGTGGGTCCCACAATTTGGAAATTTGTGTAAGCAACAGGCACTGGAGTGTCTGGCCGCCCCAGAGAGAAAAGCTACAGGACAAATCAAAGGTGGAGGAGAGGGAAAGGCAGGTTTCCATTACTAGACTCTCCAGCCCTTTCAGTCAGAGTTAGCAAGAATAAGAGGAGAAAGAGCAGAATACAGTAAATGTGTGTGTTGAATTACAGCAACTAGTTAGAGAGAAGGAGACTAATGAATAAAACTGGCTAAGATTTCTCAATTTACTCCAATAAATATGGTAATGCACCCATTTTACCCTAAGCATGATATGCTCTAAACTGTGGGTCAGAAATAATTAGGACACAACTCAACAGAACACTCCTTGTGTTCCCAAGGAGTCCACAATCTAGTAGGAGAAGCAACTGTGAAAGCTCAAAATGGCCAATATAACCCAGCAAATGCACATACCAACTGCATTAGTGTGGTGGTTTTCTCCATTTAGAGGAAGAAAGGAACAAAATACCCTCTGAACTGAGAATGAAAAATCAAATAGGAGCAGGGTAGTGGCACACCTGGTTGAGTGCATGTTATAATCCTCAAGGACCTAGGTTCCAGCCTCCTGTTTCCATCTACACAGGGAAAGCTCTGCAAGTGGTGAAGCATTATTGCAAATGTCTGTCTGTCTTTCCCCTTCCCTGTATATTTCTGGCTGTGTCTATCCAATAAATAAAGATTAAAAAGAAGAAAAAATAGGAGCTTGTCACACACTGACCCAAACCAGCTTCACCTAACCACACACAAAGAAAGGCATAATCAAGGGAGTCAGGGTGTAGCACAGCAGGTTAAGCACACATGGCACGAAGCTCAAGGACCCGCATGGGATCCTGGTTCGAGCCCTCCCCCCCACCTGCAGGGGAGTCCCTTCACAGGCGATGAAGCAGGTCTGCAGGTGCCTTTCCCCCTCTGTGTCTTCCCCTCCTCTCTCCATTTCTCTCTGTTCTATCCAACAACGACAGCATCAATAACAACAACAATAAAATAAGGGCAACAAAAGGGAATAAATAAATACTAAAAAAAAAAACTTTAAAAAAAAGAAAGAAAGGCAGAATCGACTGTTTATTAATGTAGGGACTTACTGTTCTCCCCACCTTGCATCATTTCCCCTTCTTGGAGGAGATATTTTCAAACACTAGTCCTTGGATGTGTAAATATCTCAGCTGTCCACAATCAATATGCTGTCAAGTGCCCAGTACTGACTTCTTGGACATAATGTTTTATATCCTCTACCATTCACTTTATCTATGAACTTGAAATAGAGCCCAAAGCCAAAATGAATTACATGCAGACAAGGAAGCATCTGGATAGAAACTTATAAATCCTGCAGTGCGACTGTACTGATTCTGATGAAACCTCTGTCTGTAAAATGATGACAATACAATTGCTATTTTTTTTCTTGAATTACAGTTTGGATTAATTAGTCAGACATTCAACACAGAGAGAGTGTGGAGTGGGAAACAAATTATAATTCAATATAGGAGGGAAAGTGGTAATCTAAGTAGTGTGCTCCTTTTCTCTGAGTCTTAGAACCTTGAAAGATATTAAATTTGCCAGGATGGTTAATGTCATTTTCAGAAAAACAACTATAGAGTGTCTTACTGAGTAAGAGAAAGAATCAAGTGAGCTCCAATAGGAACATGATGCCAGTTACTAAAACATCATTCCATGGCTTCGTAGGAATTACATAAAGTAACAGAATGGAAGACATATTAATGGCCATTTTCAGCAAGCTAATACAGATTTTACTCACAAACTCCAATGTACTTGCAAAATTAGACAAGAAATGACTGAGTTTGAGCAGAAGCCACATGGAACAGGTCCAGAGAGAGACAAAGAAATCCAATAGCTCTTCAACAATTTGTTTAGCTTTGTATGTTAACTCTCTTTTCAGCCCCCAGGTTCCAGATGCCATCAGGATGCCGGCCAGGCTTCCCTGGACTGAAGACCCCACCAATATGTCCTGGAGCTCCGCTTCCCCAGAGACTCGCCCTTCTAGGGAAAAAGAGAGGCATACTGGGAGTATGGATTGACCAGTCAACGCCCATGTTCAGCGAGGAAGCAATTACAGAAGCCAGACCTCCCACCTTCTGCAACCCACAACGACCCTGGGTCCATGCTCCCAGAGGGATAGAGAATGGGAAAGCTGTTGGGGAGGGGATGGGATATGGAGATTGGGTGACAGGAATTGTGTGGAGTTGTACCCCCCATCCTATGATTTTGTTAATGTCTCCTTTCTTAAATAAATAAATTAATTAAAAAAAAAGAAATCCAATAGCAGGAATATCAGAAACTGTTTTATAAAAGTGAGGGGCTTCTGGTTGTCGGGCAGTAGTGCAGCAAGTTTAGCACATGTGGCACAAAGAGCAAGGACTGTAGTAAGGATCCCAGTTCAAGCCCCCGGCTCCCCACCTGCAGGGGAGTCACTTCACAGGCGGTGAAGCATGTCTGTAGGTGTCTATCTTTCCCCCTCTCTGTCTTCTCCTCTCTCCATTTCTCTCTGTCCTATCCAACAACGACAACATCAACAACAATAACTACAACAATTAAACAACAAGGGCAACAAATAAGGAATAAATAAATATTTTTAAAAGGGAGTGGCTTCTCTGACAAGAACTAGTAAAGTCACGGGCCCTTTGAAATAGACCTAAAATAGACCTGCAAGTTATTTCCAAAACGGAGACCCCAAACCTTCATCTGCAATATTCTTGGCTTTGAGTTCATGGTTAGTCAACAATTTGTTCTGCTTTATATCTTACCTTTTCTTCAGCCACCAGGTTCTAGACGCTACCATGATGCAACCCCACCAATGTTTCCTGGAGCCCCACCTCCCCGAGCCCTGCCCCACTAGGGAAAGAGAGAGACAAACAGGGAGTATGGATCTAACTGCCAACGCCCATGTTCAGCAGGGAAGCAATTACAGAAGCCAGACCTCCCACCTTCTGCAACCCACAACAACCCTGGGTCCATGCTCCCAGAGGGATAAAGAATGGGAAAGCTATCAGGGGAGGAGATGGGATACGGAGTTCTGGTGGTGGGAACTGTATGGAATAGTACCCCTCTTATCCTATGGTCTTGTCAGTGTTTCCATTATATAAATAATCTTTAAAAAAAAAAGTGAGGGCCTTACCATAAAATGCAAAATATGGTTTTCTCAAAAACCAGAGCAGGAGCAGAGTGGTGGGAAAATGGGTGCACAGGATGGCTGAGAGTTTTCAGAAAACTCAACAGCAACAGATCAGCAAAATTATACACCTTTAAGATGAGGCTTCAAAATGAGGTGTAGAAGGCCTGTTCCTTGTTTTTAAAACTACAAAGCATGGAACTGCTGGAAGAAGTCTCCTGAATCAAATGTACTTCAGAGCCTCAGAGAGAGAGAGAGAGAGTCTAAAGAAAGTTGTTATTACTGAAAACTGTCTTTGAAGCAGCAATAGCAGTGAATCTGTAACCTATTGCCACATGACAACGCAGGCAAAGGAATGGTTTTAAAAGCTAACAATTGTTTGGCTATAGTTTCACTAAATTAGACATTTGTATGGGTTATGTCCAGCAGAGAAGCAATTACAGAAGCCAGACCTCCCACCTTCTGCATCCCAAAAAGAATTTTGGTCCATATTCCCAGTGAAGGGGAAGATGACCAGAGGGCTCTGAACTCCAACTCCATCAGGACCCAGAGAGAGAAGAGGAAAAAGGGAGGGACATTCAGAAGTAATAACAGGTATAGGTGTGACTTGGAAAGGAAGAGAAGGTGGGGCCATGGGGGAAAAATGGGTAAATATATACAACTATAGGAAGATAGTTGTAGAAATAAGAGTTAAGCCATACCTGCAACTTAGGGAGAACGGTTGTAGCTTCCAGTGGAGGGAATGGGGATACAGAATTCTAGGTGTGATAATGGTGCAGGATTATACCCCTGTTATCTTACAATTTTGTAAATCAATATTAAATCACTAACAATTTTTTGATTGGTGTGGGTTCAGCAGGAATGGCTTGTCCTAGCTTCATTCAGACTTAACAGAATTCACTCCAATTCTTGGGTCTCGGGAGGGATGACCTAGACACCTGAGGCCTCTTTCCAGGAAGCTTGCTCAGATTTTTTTTTTCTCATATGGGAGTGGACCAAGGCAATGCATAGTGGTCATGCCAAAAAAAAAAAAAAAGTTCATATGTGAGACTCAAAGGTCCCAGATGCAATCTCAGGCACCACCATAAGCCAAAAACTTAGCAGTACTCTGGAAGGAAAAACAAACAAACAAACAAAAAAACTCCTCTGGGTGGGGTGTAAGAGTTAGCAATGCAAGAAAATGGACAGATCTGATGTTCATTCTCTTTGCAAACTTCTATTTTTGCCATGGATTACTAATGTTGGCTAAAGCCTAACAGTTAACTGGAGAGTCAGTGTAGGAAGGGCAGACAAGGGCATGCAAATGTAAAGATATCTCGTTGGGAATCATTAATACAACAACTACCCCCCTAAACACACACACACACACAAACAACTTTTAATGGAGAAAATAGAAAAGATACCTGGGAGACTTCATTTCTAAAACTTTCTACAGATCCAGAAGAGAAAAATATAATCCACTTTGTAGGAAGTAGTAACGGAGAAACTAGTACAAAAGGGATGATACAGGGCCAGGAGGTGGCACACCTGTCTAAGTGCATCCATTACAGTGAGCAGGAACCCAGGTTCAAGTCCCTGGTCCCCACCTGCAGAAGGAAAGCTTCGTAAGTGGTGAAGCAGGACTGCAGGTGACTCTGAGAGACTCTGTCTTTCTCTCTCCCTCCCCTCTCAACTTCTCGGTCTCTATCTAACAGTAAAAATAAGTAGAAATATTTATTTTAAAGGGGGATAATACAAAGAGATACACACACACACACACACACACACACACACACACACACACCTGGAAAAAAGCACCAAAACTTACCAAGAGGTGAAAAGAAAGGTTGCCCTTGAGCCAACATAAGTTGTGACTATGAATTTCTGCATTGAATTAAAAAGTATGATAAAAATAGCTTGGCATTTGCTACTGCCTAGAAGCCACTTTATAAATATAAACTCAATTAATACTCAGAACACTCTGTATTTGAGTTATCATTTCTCATTATATGGATGAAAAGAAACTACATAAAAATCAAATAATTTGTTCAAGATCGCTCAGAGTCAGTATTTAAATCCAGTCAGTCTTACTTTAGAATCCACACTCTTATTATCTGCTGAGTTTTTTGCTTCACTAAATATAAAAGATGCCTCTCTTATTTTACAAATATGCCCATGAAAAAAATCAATAAAGAATGAAAATACTCCTGAAAGCTGATAATTTTGTGAAATGATGTTGACTAACTAGTAAAAACATTTGATTTTAATTTGAATCTATGTAGCAAATGTTTGGTACCATGTACAAGGCTGATTGATTCATAATGGTTCAGGCAAATACATGGTACTAAATTATAGAAATGTATATATAAATTAAATATTCATGAAGCATAAAACCAAAAATTCAAGTCCTTTTTTTTTTCCCCCCGAGAAGTACTTCTGAGTATTATGTGTGAAGTCAGACCTCTGTTGAGGGTTTAAATTTTAAGACAGTTTTAAAATGTAGGAGTATTCTATGCTTTAAAAGTATAGGGATGACACAGTCACAAATATTAGAAGGCAAAGGAAAATGACGGTGGTAATCAGAGTAAGTCCCTTAACTGAGTCATTTTTTCTTAATTGCGTTAAAATGTCATTTAACTTAATGGGACCCTATAGGACATTGACCTCAATGTGGATCAACAGTAATAGCAAATGTTCCATTCTCTGAAGGGAGGTTGGACAACATACTCTACCTACCACCTGAGGAAGATGGGTCCTGAAATGAGTGCAGCCTGGAATGTTCCTTGCTGTAACCACAGAATGTGAGCTCAGACCCGCAGGGATGCAGAGGTCACATAGGCTCCTGTGCTGAATACGGGCCCCAGATGCATCCGGAGGGGTTTAAAGTTAACAATATTTATATACTCTTCCCATATTTGGGAACTACTCTCTTCCCTGACCCAGCTTTCTAGTCCTTTTTTCCAACTATGACACCATCTCCCCAGACAATACCCTGGGTCCACAAGCACATCAGCTGTCAGGCTCAGGCAAGAACTAGTACAGTCATGGGCCCCTTGGACTAGACCTAAAATAGACCTACCAGCTTTTTCCAAAATGGAGACCCCTACATCTTCATCTGCACTATTCTTGTCTTTAGGTTCATGATTAGTCAACAATTTTGCTTTGCTTTATATATCTTATTTCTTTTTCAGCCACCAGGTTCCAGATGCCACCATCATGATGCCAACCTGACTTCCCTGGGCTGATGACCTCACCAATGCATCCTGGAACCCTGCCTCCCCAGAACCCTGCCCCACTAGGGAAAAAGAGAGACAGGCTGGGAGTATGGATCAACCTGCCAATGCCCATGTTCAGCGGGGAAGCAATTACAGAAGCCAGACCTTCCACCTTCTGCACCCCATAATGACCCTGGGTCCATACTCCCAGAGGGATAAAGAATAGGAAAGATATCAGGGGAGGGGATGGGATATGGAGTTCTGGTGGTGGGAACCGTGTGGAAATGTACCCCTCTTATCCTATAATCTTGTCACTACTTCCAATTTATAATTTAAAATTTTTTTAAAGAAATACCTTTAGCTATTTGACTGAGTAATTTGTAAACAAAGTTATTTTATTAAGCCTTATTCATTATTTTGTTGTACTTACTCCTGAATATCTATAAAATTTTCACAATGCAAAATACAGATATTCTAAAATTCCAGGGATGACTCAGGACTGATACTTTTTAAAGGACACAAATGCAAGCTAGAAATTAATTATTAAGAGATAAGCCATTTTAGGATGTGGAATAAGAAGTACATATATGTTAGCTTTAAATGATGGTTTTGTTAATAAAATGGGAATAATGACAAGACCAGAGGATGAGAGGGATGCAACTCTACACAGTTCCCACCAGAGGACTCCATATCCCATCCCCTCCCCTGATAGCTTTCCTATGCTTTATCCCTCTTATCCTATGGTCTTGTCAATAGTCCCAGTTCAAATAACCCAGGGTATTTTTTTTTTCGTTTAATTTTTATTTATAAAATGGAAGGACCAATCACACATAGGTGTGGCTTGGGTGGTGTGGGTGGGTTTTTGAGTTTATAACCCAGAACCAGAGCACCTTTGCTCCCTTTTTGGCCCACACAGCATCATGTACGTCTTTCTCTACCCTTCCTCTCTCTCCCAGGACTAATATGTGAGCAGTTTTCAGTTTTCAGTCCTATTTCTTTATTTTTCTCTATCTCTCTCTCCCTTTTCCAAACATGTTCTGTTTTCAGTAAAAGTTTAATTTACCTGAGTAATCATGCTCTCTTTTCAATTCTTTGTGGAGATCAGCATGATGAACTTTGGGGAATGGGGGGGGAGCAAGCATCGGCCTTCCTGTGCCCCCGTCGTTGCCTATAACATAACCCCTAAGAATTTAACTTTATGAACAAAGTGTAGGGCGCCAAGAGGTGGTGCAGCTGATTGAGCGCCGGTGGTGCAAAGCGCAAGGACTGGCATAAGGATCCCGGTTCGAAGCCCTGGCTCCCCACCTGCAGGGGAGTCGCTTCACAGGTAGTGAAGCAGGTCTGCAGGTGTCTCTCTTTCTCTCCCCCTCTCTGTCTTCCCCTCCTCTCTCCATTTCTCTCTGTCCTATCCAACGACAATAACAACAATACTACTAACAGCAGTAATGATAACAGCAACAATAAACAACAAGGGCAACAAAAGGGGGGAAAGTAGCTTCCAGGAGCAGTGGATTCATAGTGCAATCACCAAGCCCCAAGTGATAACCCTAGAGGCAAAATAAAATAAACAAAATGTAATTATGAGCACAATGCAAAGTAGGAATAAAATAGTCTGCATACCAGTTTACTAATGATCGTACCTAGTAATCATATATGAAACAATAGAATATTATGAAAATTATATGGAAATATAAAGATAGCCACCAGAAAAGAAATAAATACTTGGATACACACAGAACAATTACAGAGAGAGGTATAGGTTCAAAATATGAGACAAATATTCCTAAATTCCACACATTTTTAGTTTATTAGGTTGAATTTTTGTTTGTTTGTTTTTCTCACTAATGCTTTACCACTCTATGACTTAGGTTTTTAAGTTTGAAAGCAACTTAAATCTACAACAACTGACTACCAGGTAAAGAAATTTTAGAACATATACTAACTGAGTTACTACTCTACAATTTAAAAAGACAATTTGTGTCCTTTGGGACAAAATGAATGGAATTAGACTGACTAGGTGAAAGACAGCTAACAGATCATCTTGTTCATATATAGAACACAGAGACTTGAAACTCCTGCAGCTGTATAATCTTGTAAACTACTATTAAATTACTAATAAAAATAAACATTTAAAACCTTGAGTAAAATTTGTGGTTTTGCGGAAGATATAACTAGCCACAATTATCCTTAAGAAAGCAGAAAATGCAAAAGAAAAATGTTCCCACAATATTAATTTTCCATGACCTCAAGAAATTACCTAGTGGGGGAGAGGGTAGATGATATAATGGTTATGCAAAGATACTCTCATGCCCGAGGCTGTGAAGTCCCAGGTTCAGTCTCCAGCACTACCATAAACCAGAGCTGAGCAGTGCTGACAAAAAAAGAAAGAAAGAAAGAAAGAAAAGAAATAGTAAAGAAAGTAATTACCAAGCTAGAATGGTTTTCCCAGGAAGATTTTACCAAAGCTTTAAAGACCAAATAATTCTTATATCTAAACTATTAAAAAAGTATAAAAGAAGCAATGCCACCAATGAAATTTCGTAAACCAAGTAACATTGATAGCAAAATCTAACAGAGTATACACATAAAAGGAACCCATAGCTCTGGCTTGTAAAAAATATATATATTATTCAACATTAGTAAATATAATCAGTTAAATAGTCTTAGAGGCATATCTAAGGAACAAACACCATATCTGAAAAAGTCAAAAGCCATTATTGATTTTTTTTTTTAAGTCTCAAATCTGGGAATCTATCAGTACTTCCTTAACAAGAAACAATGCAACCACCTTAGAGAAACAAGAGCAACAGAAAGTATTGAAAGATGAAACATTAGGTAGAACCCAGCAGTGGCATTTCATTTCCATCAAAATTAAAGAAAGGATAATGATGCTATTTCTAACAACTATTATATTGCAAATATTATTTTAAGGCTATAATCCGGTGCAGAGAGAGGAATTACGTATCTAAACATTGGCAGTAAAGACATCTCCATTTGCAGAAAGTATAAGATAGTGTCAGGAAAATTCAAGCAAATCAACTGAAAACCATGAGAAACAAAAGGAATGAATAAACAGAAAAACAACATGCATATACAAACAACAGACAAAATAATGAATAAAGCAATTAAGTTTGGTTAGCAACCAAAAATGCTGAACTATAAAAAAAATGAGGTAAACAGTTTTATAAGCCTCCTAAACAGAAAATTTTGATAGATGACTGAATGACACATAGGAAAAATTCCAGAAAAAAAATGAAAATCACAGTCAACATCATAAAATTAATGGTTTCAAATTAATTTCTATGAAGGTTATTTCTCTTTTTAATTTTTATTTATTTATTATTGGATACAGACAGAGTTTGAGAGGGGAAAGGAAGATGGAGAGAGAGAGAGAGAGAAAGGGAGGGAGAGAGAGAGAGCTCTGCTATACCACTCCTGAAGCGTCCCCTCCTACAGGTTGGCACTATAGACTTGAACCCAGGGCCTTGCACACCGTAATGTGTGTGCTTAACCAGGTGCCCATCTGCCTGGCCCACATTTTCTAACTAGAAAAATGACTCAGTTTTGTGTAGAAGAATGAACTAATTAATGGTGTACTGCACCAAAGTGAAAGACTCTGGGGTTGGGGCAGGGGGGAGTGTTCCAGTCCGGGAACATGATGGCAGAGGAGTACTCAGTGTGGAAATGTTATGCATAGACAAACTATTGTATTTTACTGTGGACTGTAGACCATTAAACACCCAACAAAGAAATTTTAATAAGCTGCAGGAGGAAATATGAGTAAAACCCTTAAACCCAAAAGTCATAAAAATGTGAGTTGACTCTTATCAAACCCTCCCCCCCCAAAAAAAAAACAAAACAGAAGAAAAAAGCTCAGTTGAGCTTATCATACTGACATCATCTTGATGCCAAATGTCAAATGCCAAGGACACTACAAGCAAAGAAAATTATGGGTCAGTATCCTTGATGAGCAGTGAAACAATGATACAATGCCTTCCCCCAATCAAGTATTGCAGAGTTGGAATTTATGAAAGGATCAGCTAGTAACACAGTCATAATAGCACACACATTGCCAGGCGTACCAGATTCAAACCTCCAGTCTCCACCTGCAGGGCAAATGGTTCAAGAGTGTTAGCATAAGGATCCTGGTCCCAGCCACTGCCGCCCCCATACCTGCAGGGGGGGGGGTCACTTCACAGGCGGTGAAGCAGGTCTGCAGGTGTCTATCTCTCTCTCCACCTCTGTCTTCCCCTCCTCTCTCCATTTCTCTCTGCCCTATCCAACAACAACAACAACAGCAATAACAATAACAAGGGCAACAGAAAAAATGGCCTCCAGGAGCAGTGGATTCATGGTGCAGGCAAGGAGCACCAGAGGTAACACTGGAGGCAAAAAAAAAAAAAAAAAAGGAAAAAGTACAACAGCTGACACTGAGTGCTAGCTATAAGCCTGGTTGAAGAAGCTAATAAATAAATGAATGAATAAATAAATACATAAACATGTACAATTTGGGAGTCGGGCGGTAGCGCAGTGGGTTAAGCGCTGGTGGCTCAAAGCACAAGGACCGGCGTAAGGATCCAGGTTCCAGCCTCCGGCTCCCCACCTGCAGGGGAGTCGCTTCACAGGCGGTGAAGCAGGTCTGCAGGTGTCTATCTTTCTCTCCCCCTCTCTGTCTTCCCCTCCTCTCTCCATTTCTCTCTGTCCTATCCAATAACAACCACATCAATAACAACAACAATAATAAATACAACAACAATAAAAAAAGACAACAAGGGCAACAAAAGGGAAAATAAATAAAATTTTTTTAAAATCTTAAAAAAAAACATGTACAATTTATTAAAATAGCAAGCATCACAATTAAATGACATTTATTGCAGAGAGGCAAGAATAGCTCAACATCTACAAATCAGTCGATGTAATATGCTACAGTAACAGAGTGGAGGATAAAAAGCTTATCATCTCGGTAGAAACAGAGAAGTCATTTGAAAAAAATGGAACAACTGTTCATGATTAAAAAAAATAAGACCTCAACAGAGTATAGGAGAGTGCCTCAGTGTAAAATAGCTCGTATTCCCGAAGCCACAACTACCATCACACACAGCGGTGAGAAGTTAGAAGCTTTTTTTCTCTAGAATGAGGATTAAGATAACAATGCTCACTTCTCACCACTTTTATTCAGCATAGTAGTAGAGGTTCTGTTCAGAACATTTAGATGAGAAAAAAAAATTAAAATCAGAAAAGTAAAAGTCATTTGCAGACAACATGATGCTGTGTATAGAGATTACTAAAGACCACCCTCCCAGGGCTATTAGAACTAATAAACAGAAGAAAAATACATTCACAGATCACACATCTGATCAATTGCAAAAATATCTTAAAAACTCATACAACTCAATAACAAGACATACATCTTAAAAATGGGGTGGGTGGGTGGGTGGGTGGGGAGAATACAGGTCCATGAAAGATGATGAATGACATAGTGGGGGTTGTATTGTTAAATGGGAATCTGGGGAATGTTATGCATGTACAAACTATTGTATTTACTGTTGAATGTAAAACATTAATTCCCCAATAAAGAAATAAATTATTAAAAAAAAAAGAAAATAAAAACTTCCACACAGTAAAACTAATCATCACCAAATTAGAGAGATTTCAGATGGAGTGGGAGAAAAAAAAATATTTGTCATACAGCAAAGGATTAATAACCAAAAATGCATACAGAATTCATCAAACTAAAAAAAAAAAAAAAAGCAATCAGCTCCACTGAAAATGGGGGAGGGAATGCAATGAAAAAAAAAATGGGTACAAGTTGTGAATATACATTTTTTTTCAAAGAAGATATACGGGTGTGGCAACAGGTACATGAAAACTTGCTCAGGTGACTATTAGAAAAGTACAAATTGTGGGGAGTCGGGCGGTAGCACAGCAGGTTAAGAGCAAGGATCCCTGTTCGAGCCCCTGGCTCCCCACCTGCAGGGGAGTCGCTTCACAGGTGGTGAAGCAGGTCTGCAGGTGTCTGTCTTTCTCTCCCCTTCTCTGTCTTCCCTTCCTCTCTCCATTTCTCTCTGTCCTATCCAACAACGATGACGACATCAATAACTACAACAATAAAAAAGGGCAACAAAAGGGAATAAATAAATAAATAAATATAAAAAAAGAAAAGTACAAATTGTAACAACACTGAACTACCACTTCTCATCTGTTAGAATGATTATTATCAAACCACAAGGCAAACAGACTGGAATCAAGCTTAGAGAGGGAATCCCTTGTAGGGCAGTGGCGCACCTGGTTGAGTGCATAAGTTACAGTGCACAAGGACCCAGGTTTGAGCCCCCAGTCCTCACCTGTAGGGGGAGAGCTTTGAGAGTGGTGAAGCAGGGCTGCAGGTGTCTCGCTGTCTCCTTCTCTGTCACCCCCATCCCTCTCAATTTCTTTATTTTATTTTATTTTAAACTATATTTATTTACTGGATAGAGAGAGACATGCAGAAATTGAGAGGGAATGGGGAGAAAGAGGAGAGAGACAGAGAGACACTTGCAGCACTGCTTCACCTCTTGCAAGCTTTCCTTCTGTAGGTGGGGATGGGGGCTTGAACCTGGGTCCCTGTGCACTGTAACATGTGCACTCACCCAGGTGTGCAGCACCACCCAATCCCCACTCTCAATTTCTGACTGTCTCTATCAATTTATAGTTTAATTTTATTTTCTGGGTGTTTATTTTTTAAAAAGCCACTAACTCAAATATATATCCCCCTATATTTTTGGCAGTTATGATATGGAAACAATCTAAGTGGCCAGCAATGAATAAGGCTAAAAAGATTACATATATATATATACATATATATCACAAAGAATATGTATATAATGGAATATTGTTTAGATTTTTTTTAAAAAAAAAAGCCTCAGCATTCTACTGTTTGCTACAATATTAATGTATGAACTGAAACAAGTCAATCCCAGATAGTTCACCTGAGAGGGTGTCTCCTTTGTTATATACACAACCCAGATTTGATCCCATCCTGCACCACACTGGGAGTTTTGTTGTGATGCCCTCTCTCCCTCTTTCTTGTGCATTATCAATTTATCTCTCTCTTCCTCTCTCTCTCTCTCTCTCCCTTCCTATCTGTAAAAGTTGAACTGGAGGGAGAAAGTCTTGCTACAACAATAACAACAACAGAAAGAAGCACTATAGAAAGGAACAGATGTGGGTGATATGCTGAGATAGCGTAATGGTTAGGTAAACAGACTTTCATGTGTGCATTGCCAGAGGAATAAAGGTAAGAATGTATGCTTGTCTTAACTGAGTATGCCTTTAAAAATCTGACAGCATACCTAATAAAGAAATAAAAAGGGTTCTCTCTGGAAGTGGGGTAGGAACTTGAATGTGGGTGGCAAGCTTTTCCATCAATTTTATACTGTTTTTATTTGAAAAACCACTTATTGTCTATTTAAAAATCAAATAAAACACATTCAAAAATTGTAATGTAAATTATATGTTTTTATCAGTGATCTTTTTTTAAAAAGTGGTGTGCCACAGTACAGTAATTGTAATACAAGTATTCTCTTTCTATGAAAAGGTCAAAATAATTTCCACATTCAGGCTATAATCATGTTAGCAAGTATGATTCACAGGGTTATTTCAGGTTTTTAATCTTTCTTTTTATTAGTTAATCATACTTCCAAGTGTCAAAAAGAATGTCAATGCCTAAAGGAAGCATATATATTTACTTGCAGTCTTTTCTACTAACTTTATAAACAATACATATTAGGTCAAGATCAGTGGGCTTCAAAATTATGTGGCTGAGCCAATGAAGTTTAAAAAATCTGTAGCACCTATGAATTCAACTCCACTGTCCTCAAAACTTAGGCTTGAAGTGAGAACCCAGAGTCATCCTCTAATTATGCCAACCTTACAAAGGCTTTGAGTGCATCACATAAAAAGCAGTATGAGGGAGTCAGGCGGTAGCGCAGCGGGTTAACGCACGTGGCGCGAAACACAAGCACCAGCATAAAGATCCTGGTTCGAGCCCCCTGGCTCCCCACTTGTAGGGGAGTCGCTTCATAGGCGGCAAAGCAGGTCTGCAGGTGTCTTTCTCTCTCCCCTCTGCCTTCCCCTCCTCTCTCCATTTCTCTCTGCTCTAACAATGACGACATTAATAACTACAACAACAAGTAACAAGGGCAACAAAAAGGAAAATAAATAAAATTTTTAAAAAATTTTAAAAAGCAGTATGACAAATTCAGAGTCGGGGTCATTATTAATATTAGGACAACAGAATCATATGTGGTCTGTAAAACAAATTCCATGCTCTGATTTCACATATGTAACCTATTCTTTAGGTGGGCAAACATAAACAGATAACTCTTTTGAAATAAAAATATTGTCTTTTTTATTTATTTCTATATTTGGGGATTGCAACAGTTTGGACATGCATAACATTTCCACATAACAATACAACCCCACTAGGTCCTCCTCTGCCATCATGTTCCAGGACCTGAAACCCCCACTTCCAAACCTTGTGTCTTTTACTTTGGTGCAGTACACCAACAAATATTATCTTTACATTTCTGTTTCTAGAACTTTGAGGAAAAAAATTGAATACTCCATTCATGCTAATCCAAATTGACTATGATAATCAACAGGTAATTCCAATGGCCCAGAAAGACAGGCATGCTTTTGCCATGTATTAATTCATAGCTGAATTTAGACCTTTGTACCTTAATTCTAAACTTATTGATTTTGCAGAAGCTGATATGACATTAATAGCAACTTTAGTACAAAAATACTCATTTTCATGGTCTGGGAGGTGGCCCAGTGATATAGCTTTGGAATCCTAAGCATGAGGTCCCAAGTTCGATCCCTGGCAGCACATATGCCAGAGTGATGTCTGGTTCTTTCTCTCTCCTTCTATCTTTCTCATAAACAAATAAAATCTTCAAAAATACTCGTTTTCAAACCAAACATACTTGATATTAACATGTTTGTCACTAGACTCAGGTTTTTTTTTTCAGTGAAAAATGGAAACACAACCTACATAGGCTATTCTAAAAACAAGAAGTAATATAAGCAAAGTCTCTTGACTGTTAAACAATACACAGTAATTATTATTTAACCAACTAGTACTATCATTACTATCCTTGAGAATTGCATCCTTAAGCAATTAGCCAAGTACCTCAAGGGCACATCCTACTAAGCAGTTGAACTAACTCTAACAAATATGACATGTTCAGTAACGAATGAACCCTATTATTACTATTATTAAAACACAAGTATTGTTTTCAAAAAGTTAGAGAAAACTGCATTCTCATACAAATACCATGAACACCTGTCAAATAATTTATTTTTTTCAGTTAATAAAGGAACTGAATAAATATGTTTAAATAGTCTCTGTTACTACAACACTGCAAACTACTGAGTTCAACGGATACTTGAAGTTCAGCACTTCAGTGAAAATACACCAAAGATCTCTTGATATCTTTGCCTATGTTTTGGAATCCTCCTCCTTCTTCCTCTTCCTCTTCCTCTTCCCCTTCTTTTCCCCTTCTTCTTTTTTCCTCTTCCTCCTTCTCTCTCTCTCTCTCTCTCTCTCTCTTTTCTTTTATCATAGCACTACTCAATTCTGGTTTCTGGTGATACCGTGGATTGAACCTGGGACTTCTTCAGAGCCTCAGGCATGAGTATCTTTGCATAACCATTATGCTATCTATCCCCGCTGAAATTTTTCTCCAACAGTCTCTCCTTCTGGTATTATAGTCTCCAGATACCACTCGTGATCATAGCATTGCTGATCTCATTAGTTCTTGTTATTTGCATAGGTGCAGCAAGAATGTTAGTAGGTAACCATTTGGCCTCCCTGAGTTTATTTTGTCCACCTAGAGAGAACCACAGATATTGACCAACAAGAGTTAATACATGATAACTGACCTCTGTCTAGAGACTTTCATAAGGAATTTTAGATAGAATTTTTAGCAGCGCCATTATATGGTCATCTATCCTCAGGGAACCAAAATCAGGATACTCTACACCAAATTTCATCTGCAATACTTAAAATTGGGGGTGAATTTATCTCTTTAAGAAGCTGTCAACTTTTTCTAAGGAGTGAACTTTTGAGACATTATTTCCATTTTCATTCAACTATGGGGAGAAAAGTCAGATAAAATGAGTGATGAAAATATGTTTTAAAAACAAAAGGCCAGGGCAGAGGAGATAGCATAATGGCTGTGCAAAAAGATTCTGATGCCTAAAACACTGCAGTCCCAGGTTCAATCCCCTGCAGCACTGTAAGTCAGTAGGGAGTTGGGCTGTAGTACAGCGGGTTAAGCGCAGGTGACGCAAAGCACAAGGACCAGCATAAAGATCCTGGTTTGAGCCCTGGCTCCCCACCTGCAGGGGAGTCGCTTCACAATTAGTGAAGAAGGTCTGCAGGTGTCCTTCTTTCTCTCCCCCCTCTCTCTGTCTTCCCCTCCTCTCTCCATTTCTCTCTGTCCTATCCAACAACAAGGACAACAATAACTACAACAATAAAACAACAAGGGCAACAAAAGGGAATAAAAAGAACTAGAGTCAGCAAATCCATTTGAAATTCACTCAGATTGCCAAGAGAAGACGGATCTGTCCTCGGAGGGTCACCTCTGCCTAACAGTGTATTTGCTTCTATCAGGTGAGTAGTACTGGAAACCTTGGCAGAGAAATTCCAAAGTCACTAAAGCTTCACTCTGATTTTATACAAATGTAACACAACCTTATTTCAGAGATTTCATTCAATCAAATTATGAGAAGATTATTAAAGATTTGCAAGCAGATTTGCAAGAGAAAATTTTAAGGGGCAGATCTATGTTGAGAATTGATTTCAACACTGGTAAGAGTAGAAAACATCAATACCGAAGTGGTCAATGTCTTCTAAGGCAATAAATCGTAAGTTTTACTGTAGCAGTTCTTTTGGACAGAAATCTCTGCCTCTCTACCAGGAAAAAAAAAATCTATAACTTAACTTCTGCTATTGCTGAATTGTAAAACACTCTAGGCAACAGAATGTATACTGAGTACAAGCCTGAAAGAATACCTAGTATTCTTTTATCTGTCACCAAGTTTGGGGTAATTTTTTATTATTTTTTTAATTTTTAGTACATTTATTTATTGGGTAAAGATAGCAGAAATCAAGAGGGAAAGGGGAGGCAAAAAGGAAGAGAGACACCTGCAGCACTGCTTCACCACTTGCAAAGTTTGCCCCCTGCAGGTAGGGACCAGGGGCTCGAACCCAGATCTTTGGGCATTAAAACATGTACAGGCTCTGGGAAATTTTTTATTATAATTCCACATCTAACCTTGCACAATACTAGGAAGTATGCAAATCTTTTTTTCTTGCTGATCTGATTTCAGACTGAGTTTTTATGATTTTCTCCCCTGCCTTTCTCTTCAGACTGGGTTTCCAACTTCAAATTCCTGATCCATTCTTTCACTCCACATCAAGTTTGGGAGGAAGATCTTTTGGGATTTGTTTTTCTTCTCCTGATTTAACTAGCTATTGTGTTGGTCATCATTTCTCCTTTGGCTAATTCTGCTTCTAAAGACCCCTTCTGTTTCTATCCATGTTGGTCATCACGTCAGGTTCCCTTGCAGTGCTTGATGCTGTGATCTATTTACATAATCACTGTCTTGCCTGAGACCTGCCCTGCCTGCAGGGTGTTGGTTTAATCCCCACTGGTGAGATGGAAGCTTTCTATGTTCTGTTCACGCTCTTTTTTTGCTCTGTCCCCCTCTCCTAGTCATTTCCTTTCCCCTTGCCACTTCTGATGAAGAAATAAATAAAAGGCAATGAATCTGATCAATAAACGATGCATTGCATTCTCACTAAGTCACAAGTTCCTGGTCTCCTCTCTCTCCAGCAATGCTAACCTGACACTATTGCTGGTGAACAGCAATTTCAGTGAGTAGAGACTGATACTGAAGGTGTGTAAGGCAGATTGGGGCAGAGCGGTGACACACCTGATAAGAACACACATATCGCCAGGCATGAGGGCCCAGGTTCAAACCACAGTGTCGACCTGCAGTGGGGAAGCTTCACAAGAGGTAGAATAGTGCAGGTAGACACACAGTAGGTGTGTGTGTCTCTCTCTTACTCTCTTTTTCTCTCTCTCTCAGAAAATGATAAGGAAAGAAAGGAAGGAAGGGAGGGAGGGAGGGAGGAAGGAAGAAAGGAAAGAAGGAAGGAGGGAGGGAGGAAGGAAGGAAGGAAGGAAGGAAGGAAGGAAGGAAGGAAGGAAGGAAGGAAGGAAAATATGGCAGCTATGACCAGTGGAATCACAGCAATAATCATGTTAGTAACAAAAGGGTTAGGAACATCCAAAAGTAAAATTGCTTAACATAAGGCAGAAATATTTAAAACAGAGCAAAAGGTCTTCATTGCATGCATTCAGAACGTTTCCTTAACTTTTCCTCTAGTACTTAGCCAGCTCAAGGCTTTCCTTCTGATATATGTCTAAACAGTCTTTATGGTACTTCCACATTGTATTTTCCAACTAGTTAATGTTTAAGTACTGTAGTTGTTTGAACTTGATTATTCCAGTGTATAGATTGAAATTTTAATCATGAACACCCTACAAAATGTTGGGTTAGAACTTGTCCATCTCTTAGTTATTCTGCAAAGAGATTCTATTTTGGAGATGAACTGGAACAATTCTGTAAGATTAAAATTTTATTACAATAAGCCACTGGGAACACTTCTAAATTTCTTGTAACTGTTGTCAACGACACTTTCAAGATTATTGACATGGAAAGAATATTAAAAATGTAATTTGCTTCCCACGTTTTATTGTACCAATTTATATTCTGTTCTTTGTTAAACTTGAATGATTTGTAACTTTTGTCTGTAGTCAGTACAATCCACTGCTTTTAAATTAAGCAGTCAAGAAGGTTTGGGAGAAAGTGATAGGAGCCAATGTGGTGGCACACCTGGTAAAGCACACATCTTACCGTGCACAAGGACCCAGGTTCAAGCCCCCAGCTCCTCACCTCTAAGTAGGAGGGGTCTTCACAAGTGATGAAACAATGCTATAGTGTCTCTCTCCCTCTTTACTTCCTCTCTTCTTCTCAAATTCTCTCATCTGTATCCAAAGTAAATAAATACACTTTTTTTAAGTGATCTTACTAGTATGTCCATAAATCTATTCCAAAGACCTTCATAAGAGTGACTTCAGAGTAAGGTCAGAGCATGACAGAGAGAAAGATGCATTTTGAAATACTTCACTGATCTTCACTGACTGGCTTCCTGTTGGAAACAACTTCTGGAAAGTATTTGAAATAATAACTGTAGGACCTAACTTAGGTAGTCAGTAGGTCAATTAAAGCAAGTTAAAATAATGGCTGGTGTGTTAAAAACCAAGGTTTAAGCAGAGAAGCAATTACAGGAGCCAGATCTTCCACTTTCTGCAGCCCATAAAGAATTTTGGTCCGTACTCCCAGAAAGGTAAGATGACCAGGGGGCTCTGAGCTCCAATTCCATCAGGACCCTAAATAGAGAAGAGGAAGGAAGAAAAGGAGGAGGAGGAGGAAGAGGAGGAGAAGGAGGAGGAGGAGAAGGAAGAGGAGGAGGAGGAGGAGAAGGAAGAGGAGGAGGAGGAGGAGAAGGAAGAGGAGGAGGAGGAGGAGAAGGAAGAGGAGGAGGAGGAGGAGAAGGAAGAGGAGGAGGAGGAGGAGGAGAAGAAGAAGAATCAAAAGTAGTAGGTGTGACTTAGAAAGCAGGATGATAGAAAAAACTGCCAAATACATATAAATATAGATAGTTATAAAATAACAGCCAACCCATACCTGTGATCTTGGGAGAATTAATAAAGTTTCCAATGGAAGGAATGAGGATACAGAACTCTGGTGGTGGGAAAGACATGGAATTATACCCCTGTTATCTCATAATTTTATAAATCAATATCAAATCTCTAATAAAGTTCTTCGAAGTCAAGGTTTCTAGCCTTTCCTCTATTCTCTAGAGAATATACTAAGAACTTTGGGATGTTTCTTTAGGATATACCAGGTTCATAATGCAAAAAAAAAAAAAAAAAAAGATAATTGTATGATTCCTTTAGAGATTTATCTATAAGAATTCCTGTTCTCAAAAAAATAAAAAGATCAACTTCCCAATTCCCTTTTAGTACAATCCTATAAAGAAGAAAATAGAGCCTACACACTTACTGGGAACTAATATTTTTGACAAGGTGGTTGAGCACATGAAATGAGAGTAACTCAAAAAATGGTGTTGTGAAACTAGGGCTGAAATGTGCACATGAATGAAACTAACCACTACATATCACTATCCACAAAAGTCAACTCCAAATGGACCAAAGATATGAGCATTAGATCAGAAACCATTAAATATACAGAGGAAAATATTGGCAGAACACTTCACTATCTATGCTTTGGAAATGCCCACAAAAAAGTCAAGTCCAACAGCAAGGAAAGAAAAACAAAAATAAATCAATTCAAAGGACTACATCAAACTGGAAAGCTTCTGCACAGCAAAAGCAACCAGGATCAAAACAGAAAGATTTACTACAGAATGGAAGATTTTTACATGCCATACATCAGACAGAGGACTAATAACCAAAATCTATAAAGAACTCACTAAACTCAGTAATGAAAACAAATAACCTCATTAAAAAATAGGAAAAAGACAATGACAGAAACATCAGCAAAGAAGAGATTCAAAGGGCTGACATGAAAAATTGCTCAAGCCATGATTATCAGAATAATGAGAATAAAAACAACAAGAAACCACTTGACAACTATGAGAATGTTACAGATTCAAAAGGACAGAAACAATAAATGTGGGAGAGGATATGGAAGAAAGAAACCCTTCTACACTGCTGGGTGGGGGATGAAAATTGATCTGACCATCTGGAAAATAGCCTGGAGTTTCCTTAGAACAGTAGAAATGTTCATACCCTATGATCTAGCAATTTCTCTCTCAAGAATTGATCCAAAGGAAGCAAAAGTGACTATTCAAAGAGATCTGTGTCTACCTGTGTTCATAACAACACAATTTGTAAAAGCCAAAACTTGGAAGATACCTAGATGTCCAGTAATAGATGAATGGCTAAGAAAGTTGTGACATACATGTAACTTAGCTGTTAAAAATGATCAAGTTGGGGGTCAGGCGGTGGCGCAGCGGGTTAAGCACACGTGGCAAAGGTTAGGACTGATAAGGATTCCCGGTTCGAGCCCCCGGATCCCCACCTGCAGAGGAGTCCCTTCACAGGCTGTGAAGCAGGTCTGCAGGTGTCTATCTTTCTCTCCCCCTCTCTGTCTTCCCCTCTGCCGGCACTCTTGTGAGGTGGGGTCCAGCTAGAAGGCAACCTGACTGGATCTCTCTCGCTCGTTCAAGGGACAACGTGAAGACAAACAAGAGACACCGGGGAGAATGGAGGCACTCTCATTTAATGGCAGAAAACCATGGACTTAAATAGGAATTCAGACAAAGGACATTTTTAAAATATGTCATAAATTACAGGTTTCTTAAAGGTCAGCTTGCCTCTATGGTAGGGGGCTGGTATGACAAGAATTGGTGCAGATACATAAAGGTCAAGATAATTAGTCTCCTGATGCAGGCATTTAATTACCCAGAGGCATCTGAGAAGAGAATAGGGGTTGAACCAGTTAAGGCAAGATAGAGAGAAGATAAGCAAGATTTGATGCAAATTAAGGACATCAAAGGGCAGTGTTAGGAGTGTGTGATAAGGTGTGTTCTCCTCTGTGATCAGAAGGTGAGGTGAACTTTGAGTAAATGAACCTTAAAGTAGGCAGCCATGTGGCCTGCAGTTAATGGAGAGAGGCAGTGAGGTCTCTGTGGGCTTGAGAGTCAAGAAGGGAAGAACTAAGTCTGCGAGATGGTTTCTCCCCTTTGCTCACCTCGGCTGAGAGAGACTAACAAGAGGGTATCTTCTCAGACCTCCATCCAAGGATGGGGGAGTTCTCCCTAAACTCTATCAAGCTTACACAGAGCCCCAACACCCCTCCTCTCTCCACTTCTCTCTGTCCTATCCAACAACAAACAACATCAACAATAACAATAATAACCACAAAAAGGCTACAACAACAAGGGCAACAAAAGGGGAGAAAATGGCCTCCAGGAGCAGTGGATTCATGGTGCAGGCACTGAGCCCCAGCAATAACCCTGGAGACAAAGAAAAAAATTTTAAAAAAAGATTAAGTCATCTCCTTTGCCTCATCTTGGATGAGCAACATGAAGGAATGATCTTAAGTGATAATACAGAATGATCTCACTTATAAATGAAACTTAAGCAACAAAGGCAAAAAGGGAAAACATAAGGTGAGACTTGAAGTGGGTGTGGGGTATCAGAGCAAAGCAAAGGACTTGAGGATGGGAACTTGGTGTGCAGTGAAGTAGTGTTGCAATGTCTCTCTATCTCTCCCCTTTTCTACCTCCCCTTCCTCTCTCAATTTCTCTCTGCCTCATCAACTGAAAAAAAGAAGGCTTTAAGGGGGAAAAATAGTCATTGGTCACAAGGGTACTGAACCACAGATATAACCGCGGTGGTAATAAAAAAAATTTAAAAAAAGAGCAAAAGTAACAGAAAATTATTGTCCCACAAGATAACATTGTTTAAAATATTACAGTTCGGAGACAGTGACATAGTTCTCCTGTAAGTACATCTGTCCTACCAATATGTGACTCAAGTTAATGCTCCAAGGACAGCATGTGAGAGTAAGAGTGATACAGGACTGAAGGAAGCTGTAGCACTGTGGTCTCTCTCTCTCTCCTCTCCCTCCCCCCACTCTTTCTCATGTTTTATTTTTTTAAATGAGCCTGTAATTGTGACACCCTGGTGATAAGAAAATAATTAAGCATATACATAAAGTTAATTTTAATAGTCAAACAATCCAAAGCATAAAAATTTTACACCTCCCACCTGATACTTGTTCCAAGAAAAACCACTGATACAGTTCTTTGTGTCTTTTCAGAAAAAAAAAAATATATATATATATATATATATATATGCACACACCAGACTGTATTTCTATATTTATTTCAATTTCTGTGCAAAATATGGTTATAATGTTACAAAATAACAATAGCCCACATTTTATATTTATTTCCTGCTGATTTTTTCATAGAATGAGCCAACTCATTAATTTTTTTTTCCTGATCACATTATAGTCCATTGCTTGAAAATGTTTTCCTTTACTTATTTAATTTTCACCTGATATGTATCTTATCCTGTCAGTCCTAGTCCAACTTTAGTAAATATCACTATGGATCTTTTAAATAGTTTGTATATGTTCATTAGTCAATTTTATGGATGAGAAGGGATATTTATTTTTTTTTAATTACTGTAGAAGGGGCCTTGTTCTGGTGCAGCTGATTGAGCACACATGTTACAATGGAAAAGGACACAGGTTCAAGCCCCTGGTCCCTACCTGCAGGGGAAAAACTTTGCAAGTGATGAAGCAGTGCTGCCGGTGTCTCTCTGTCTCTCTTCCTATCTCCTCCTTTCCTCTCAATGTCTGCCTGTATCTATCCAATAAATAAATAAAGATAATAAAATACATTTAATTCACTGTAGTACTCCCAGTTAAAAAAACTATAATGATTTCTATTTCACCAAAAATATACGATAACAACCTTCATGCCATCACAAACAGTACAATTAATTCCAAGATGAGAGGATCAAGATTGTGGGGGCAGATTGCCAAGTCTTGATTGTTAAAAACAAGCAAATTAAATAGTCAAATGGAGAGGCCAAACAGGCAACTGAATTTATGAGCTGGAGTTCAGGGGGATGGCCTAGTATAACAAAATAATTCAGAAGTCATCTGCAATTACATCATATGTGAAACCATAGAAAGATGAAAAAGAAACGAGGTGAAGACCGAGTTCCAGGACATTCCAGTATTGAGATGTCAAACACGAGGGGAAGTCAGAAAAATAAACTACATCTGCAAGACCCCTGAGGAGGGGAGAGGCTGAAGAAGATTGAAGGCAAGGTGAAGAGACAGAAAGAAGATAGAACTGCAAATGCTACTGCTAGGCGAAATATGCTGGAGATTATAAAATCGATCATCTGGTTTATAACAGGGAGGGCACAGAAGATTTTTATAAAAGTTGTTTCCATGGGGTCATGGAAAAGAACACCCAACTTCAGGAAAAGCCAAAAGCAAATATGGGCAACAAAATATCTAAAAGCAAGTGTAGATAACTTTTCTGAAGAGTTCAGCATTAAGGACAGCAAATAATTGGAGTTGGAAGCTGAGGGAGAAAATCCAGTAAAGAATCTTTATTTCTGGGAGTCGAGCTGTAGCACAGTGTGTAAAGCGCAGGTGGTGCAAAGCGCAAGGACTGGTGTAAGGATCCCAGTTTGAGCCCCTGGCTCCCCACCTGCAGGAGGGTCACTTCAAAGGCGGTGAAGCAGGTCTGCAGGTGTCTGTCTTTCTCTCCTCCTCTCTGTCTTCCCTTCCTCTCTCCATTTACCTCTGTCCTATTCAACAACGACAACAATAATACAACAAGGACAACAAAAGGGAATAAATAAATATTTAAAAACTTTTTTAAAAGAATATTTATTTCTTTAGCCTCTAGGGTTATTGCTGGGTCTCTGTGTAAACACTACAAACCCACTGCTCCCAGCAGCCATTTTTTTCTCTTTAAATTTATTTTTATTTTAATAGGACAGAGAAGTTGAGAGGAGAGAAAGATAAAGAGAGACACCTTGAGGCCAGGCAATGGTGCACCTGGTTAAGTGCACACATTACAGTGCGCAAGGACCTGAGTTCAAGCCCCTGGTCCCCACATGCCAGGGTAAAACTTCACAACTGGAGAAGTAAGGATATGGGTATCTCTCTGTCTCTTTTCCTCTCTGTGTCCCCCTCCCCTCTCAATTTCTCCCTGTCTCTAACCAATAATAAATAAGTAAATAATTCTTTTTTAATATTTATTTTATTTATTTATTCCCTTTTGTTGCCCTTGTATTTTATTGTTGTCGTTGTTGTTGCAGAGAGAAATGGAGAGAGGAGGGGAAGACAGAGAGAGGGAGAGAAAGACAGACACCTGCAGACCTGCTTCAACACTTGTGAATCGACTCCCCTGCAGGTGGGGAGCCAGGGCTCGAACTGGGATCCTTACGCCCGATCCTTGTGCTTTGTGCCACCTGTGCTTAACCCGCTGTGCTACAGCCCGACTCCCAAGTAAATAATTCTTAAAGATTAAAAGAGAGAGAGTCAGCCACCTTCAGCCTTGCTTCCCTACTCATGAAGCTTCTCCCCTGCAGGTGGGGACCAGAGACCTGAACTTCAGTTCTTGAGTATGACAATGTACTTATCCAACCAAGTGCACCACCACCTACCTGCCCCTAGAGAATTACTTTTTTTTTTTTTTTCCTCCAGGGTTATTGCTGGGCTCGGTGCCTGCACCATGAATCCGCCGCTCCTGGAGGCCATTTTTCCCCCTTTTTGTTGCCCTAGTTGTTGCAGCCTCGTTGCGGTTATTATTGCCATTGTTGACGTTGCTTTGTTGTTGGATAGGACAGAGAGAAATGGAGAGAGGAGGGGAAGACAGAGAGAGAGGGGAGAGAAAGATAGACACCTGCAGACCTGCTTCACCGCCCGTGAAGCAACTCCCCTGCAGGTGGGGAGCCAGGGGCTCGAGCCGGGATTCTTACGCCGGTCCCTGCGCTTAGCGCCACGTGCGCTTAACCCACTGCGCCACCGCCCGACTCCCGAGAATTACTTTTTTTAAAGAGGATCTGATCTCTTTATTTATTTATTATTTTATTTATTTGATAGAGACAGAGAAGTTGAGAGGAGAGGGGACGGTAGAGACAGACAGACACCTGCAGCTCTGCTTCACCACTCCTGAAGCTTTCTCCCTGCAGGTGGGGACCAGGGGTTTGAACCAGGTGGGGACCTTGCACACTGTAATGTGAGCACTTAACCGGGCGCAGTACCACCTGGCCCCCTGAGAATTTCTTTTAAGAGTTGGTTCTGCTTTGTTTGTTACACATTTTATACGAATAGGAATGATCCAGTATAAATCAAGGAAATTGATGGTGAGTGTGAGGCAGGACACTTGTGAGAGCAGTGTCTTTGAGTAAATGAAAGGGACAAGGTATATAGCATACGCAGGTTTGCTTTCAAAGAACAGAGGAGTTATGGTTGTAGGTGCACTAGAAAGTATACTTGAACACAGTTTGTAGAAACTTCATTCTGTTTTCTGTTTCTGAATTCTCAGTGAAGTCTGACACAAGAACATCAAATATGATAGAGGGAGAAGACAGAAAAGATTTAGTCGGGAGTCGGGCGGTAGCGCAGCGGGTTAAGCGCATGTGGCGCTAAGCACAAGGACCGGTTAGGATCCTGGTTGGAGCCCCCGCTCCCCACCTGCAGGGGAGTCGCTTCACAGGTGGTGAAGCAGGTCTGCAGGCGTCCCTCTGTCTCTCTTCCTCTCCCCCTTCTCTCTCAATTTCTCTCTGTCTCTATCCAATAACAAATAAAAAAATAAGATTGAGTCATCAGAAAAGTGAAAAAACTGAGTATTAAATAGGAGAGTAGGTAGTTGAGGAAGATTCATCTTTACAATCCTGACTTCCCTGAATATTAGGAGTTTAAAATTCTTTGCAAAAAAAAATACAACTTGGTTTTTAAATTTTATTTTGTTTATTTAATGGGAAGATACATTGAGAAATTGAGAGAGAGAATGAAAGAAGAGAGAGATAAAAACCAAAGAACTGCTCGGCTCTGTTTTTTTTTAAATATTTTATTTATTTATTTTCTCTCTTTTTTTTTAAATATTTTATTTTATTTATTTATTCCCTTTTGTTGCCCTTGTTTTATTGTTGTAGTTATTATTGTTGTTGTCGTCGTTGTTGGATAGGACAGAGAGAAACGGAGAGAGGAGGGGAAGACAGAGAGGGGGAGAGAAAGATAGACACCTGCAGACCTGCTTCACCGCCTGTGAAGCGACTCCCCTGCAGGTGGGGAGCCGGGGTTCGAACCCGGATCCTTAAGATGGTCCTTGTGCTTTGTGCCACCTGCGCTTAACCCGCTGCGCTACAGCCCAACTCCCTATTTATTTTCTCTTTTGTTGTCCTTGTTGTTTTTCATTGTTGTTGTAGTTATTGTTATTTATATTGTTGTTGTTAGATAGGACAGAGATAAATGGAAAGAAGAGGGGGAATACAGAGAGGGGGAGAAAAAGATGGACACCTGCAGACCTGCTTCACCTTCTGTGAAGCGACTCCCTTGCAGGTGGGGAGCCTGTTTTATGGTGGTACTCGGGATTGAACCTGGGACTCCTGAGCCTCAGGCATGAAAATCTTTTGCATAACCATTATGCTGTTTCCCTAGCCTTCTTCACAAATTTTGAATGCTAAAATCATGCTGAATTTTCTTACAACATCACTTCATTCACAGAATTTATTGACATCTATTGAGTGCTAGCTATGTGCCCGGCACTAATCCTTGTGTTCCTGGAGGCTGAAGTCCCATCAGAAAAATTCCTTAACACTTGACTAGTAGTTATTATGTCAGCTGAGAAAGAAACATTACTATTGCAAGAGACGATGTAGTAGTCAGTCCTAGGGGGGGTCAAGTAGATATTCCGCAAAGCATGGAGCTATGTTTTGATGAGTGTAATTTGGTTACACAGTTTGACAACTGTTTGGGCAGTTCTATTTTTCCATTTTTAGATTTTCCAATCATGCACTTTGCTCACTTTTAATTGAAATTTCATTTTCTTTTTAAATGTGATGTGCAAGGGACTGGGTGGTGGCATACCAGGTTCAGCAAACCCATTACCCTGTGCAAGGATCAGGGCTCACCAAATTCTCACTTGGAGGGGAAAGTGTCCTGAAGGAGCAGTGAAGGAGTGCAACAAGTGTCTCTCTTTCTCTTTCCTTTTTCTATCTCTCACTCCCCTTTCAATTTCTTCCTGTCCTAGCAATTATGAGATGGAAAGAAAGAGGTAAAGGAAGGAAGGAGAGAAAGGAAGAAAGAAGGGATGAAGGAAGGAAGGAAGGAAGGAAGGAAGGAGGGGAAAATGTCCACCAGAAGTGGTAGATTTGTCATGAAAGCACTAAGCCCCAGCAGTAACCCTGATGACTAAATAAATAAATAAATAAATAAAATTTTAAAAGACGATATCTCTATATAAATAAGATAAATGTAATATGCAATTCTAGATAATTTTCTCATAACGTGTAACAGAACAACAGTGAACTCTATTTTTTAAAAAATTACTTCCTTTTTGTTGCCCTGGTTGTTTCCATTGTTGTTATAGTTATTATTGTTGTTGATGTCGTCGTTATTGGATAGGGCAGAGAGAAATGGAGAGAGGAGGGGAAGACAGAGAAGGAGAGAGAAAGACAGACACCTGCAGACCTGCTTCACCGCCTGTGAAGGGACTCCCCTGCAGGTGGGGAACCGGGGGCTCGAACCGGGATCCTTATGCTGGTCCTTGCGCTTTGCGCCACGTAGGCTTAACGTGCTGCACTACCGCCCTACTCCCTTGAACTCTATTTTTGATGGCTACTTTTACATAGTACGCTTCTTCTCTTTTCTCACTTCACATTCTAGTGATACATATCACCTTCACAGTCATATTGGTTGGGAAATGACCATGAGTAGTGTAATAATCTACCCAATCATTGATCCAAAACTGGGCACATCCTTAAACCAAGGAAGATCCTACTAATAAACTGAAACTAACTGGGAAACGCTTCGTTGTTGCTCCATGAAGTATCTGTAAAAAATGCAACTTGAGGGAGTCGGGCTGTAGCGCAGCGGGTTAAGCGCAGGTGGCGCAAAGCACAAGGACCGGCATAAGGATCCCGGTTCGAACCCCGGCTCCCCACCTGCAGGGGAGTCGCTTCACAAGCGGTGAAGCAGGTCTGCAGGTGTCTAGCTTTCTCTCCTCCTCTCCGTCTTCCCCTCCTCGCTCCATTTCTCTCTGTCCTATCCAACAACGACAACAACAATAATAACTACAACGATAAAACAACAAGGGCAACAAAAGGGAATAAATAAAATTAAAAAATTTTTAAAAATGCAACTTGTAGCTGTGGTTGTAGGCTTGTGGCACTGGGTAGCTTGGGAGAATGAAGTTGATTGTGAAGAGAGATAACATAGAGATGTGAATATGGAAATGGAGAAAGACAACACAAGACTGATGGAGTAGAGAACAGGAAAGTCAGGAAATTCAGTTGTGGAGTTCCTCTATACACTCAAACTTGAGACCAGACAGAAAGAAGTTCCTCCAGCCAGATGGCTCTTCTGCTGCTTAGGTAAACCAAAGGATCCTAATTTACTCTTCAGAGTTTCTGGGGGCCGGTAGTACAGTGGGTTAAGTGCACATGGCAAGAAGAGCAAGGACTTGTGTAAGGATCCCAGTTCGAGCCCCCCAGCTCCCCACCTGCAGAGGGGTCACTTCAAAAGCACTGAAGCAGGTCTGCAGGTGTCTAACTTTCTCTCCCCCTCTCTGTCTTCCTCTACGCTCTCAATTTCTCTCTGCCCTATCCAACAACAGCAATAGCAATTAAAAAAAAACAACAAGGGTAACAAAATGGAAAAAAATGGCCACCAGGAGCAGTGGATTCATAGTGCAGGCACAGAGCCTCAGTGATAACCCTAGAGGCAAAAAAAAAAAAAAAAAGTTTCTGAACAACACCCATAAAGAGCTGACAGAGGGAGTCGGGCTGTAGCACAGTGGGTTAAGCGCAGGTGGCGCAAAGCACAAGGACCGGCTTAAGGATCCCGGTTCCAGCCCCCGCTCCCCACCTGCAGGGGAGTCGCTTCACAAGCAGCGAAGCAGGTCTGCAGGTGTCTATCTTTCTCTTCCCGTCTCTATCTTCCCCCTCCTCTCTCCATTTCTCTCTGTCGTATCCAACAAAGATGACAATAATAACTACAACAAGGGCAACAAAAGGAAATAAATAAAAATAAACTTAAAAAAAAAAGAGTTGACAGAGTGCCTTGTTAAATTTATTTATTTATTTTTTCCTCCAGGGTTATTGCTGGGGCTCAGTACCAGCACTAAGAATCCACTTCTCCTGATGGTAATTTTTATTGGATAGGACAGAGAGAAATCAAGAGAGGAAGGAAGACAGAGAAAGAGTGAAAAAGATGGATACCTGAAAACCTGTTGTCCTGCTTATGAAGCTTCCCCCCTTGCAGGTGGGAGCTCAGGGATTCGAACCTCAGCTCCTTGCCTGCGTCCTTGTGCAGGACCTCGGTTTAGTGCTACCTATGCTTAACTGGCTGTGCTACTGCCCACATCCCCGCCTTGTTGAATTCGCTAGTTATCAATATATGGTATTATTTTTAATGTAGCACTTTACACACAGGAACTTTAAAAATATTTGTTGAATGGATGAATGTTGAAGGCAAATTTAAGTCATTTACAAAAACCACAGTTTGTTTTTTCTGTTGTTGATGATGAGGATGTTTTCTTCTGTTTTGTTTTTGACAACCGTGGAAAGTTCCTAAACTAACATGTCTGGACAGTTTCACGATAGCTAGACAACAGTTGTTTCAGAAATAGCAAGTGCATCAAGGCTGTATGTTTTAATGTGATTTTCAGAGATGAGCTATGTTTGAACTTACATTTATTTAATAGATTTCCTATCATAATGTTTCTTCTGGGAGCCTTCATCCTGTTTTTTTTTTTCTTTCTAGTGCTTGTCCGGATGCATTAATAAAGAATCCACTGCCCTTTCTTGTTGGATGAAAAATCTACAGAAAGGTATCATCTGGAGATGGAAAGAAGAAGTAGGAAGAGTCACTATTTCCAGGAATCTAGAGAATACGCAGTGCTAAATGAGCTGGGCCAAACCAAGCTTCTTCACTTTCTACTATTCAATAAAGAAGGGGTCAGTTGGGCGGTAGCACAGTGGGTTTAAGCGCACGTGGCACAAAGCGCGAGGACTGGCATAAAGATCTTGATTCAAGCCCCCGGCTCCCCACCTGCACGGGAGTTGCTTCACAGGCAATGAAGCAGGTCTGCAGGTGTCTGTCTTTCTCTCCCCCTCTGTCTTCCCCTCCTCTCTCCATTTCTCTCTGTCCTATCCAACAATGATGACATCAGTAACAACAACCATAAAACAACAAGGGTAACAAAAGGAAATAAATAAATAAGTAAATAAATAAATAAAAAAGAAGTGGTCATCTTTTATATGTATTTCCCACTACTGTGCAACTTTCAAAATTCTATTAGAACACAAGACACTCTAAAGTAAGGTGTGATATTCCCTCTTGCATTGCAACAGAAATTTGCACTTAACATCGCTTTCATGTTAAAAGAAACTAATAAAATAGAGAGTGGAAAATTACTAACGTAGTAGAACACACACCACTGTGCACAAGGACCCAGGATCAAGAGTCCTTCACCATGTGGGAGCACCATGCAAATTCTTCTTCTAGCGTTTGCCCTTCTTCCGTAGCCAGTCAACAGCGTCAGGTTGAGCCTGATGTAAAGTTTCGAGACCTCCTTTGGATCTGGAGAGGTGGCAGTCGTTGACTATGTGGGTCATAGTCTGTCTGGAGCCGCAGGGGCAGTCTCTGGCTCCCCAGCGATGGAACATAGCGGCGCACCGGCCATGGCCTGTTCGATAGCGATTGAGGAGGGCCCAATCATAACGTGCTAGGGCAAAGCCGGGTTGACGCTCGCAGGGGTCTGTGATGAGGTGTTTGTTCTTGACCTCAGCTGACTGCCAACTCTGTTTCCAAGAGTCTGGAACAGAGAAGTTCAGTGTAGGCGTAGGGGACCAGATTGGTTGAGGAGACGTCAAGCGTTGGACAGGGTGGGTGAAGATATCCGCGTATATTGGCAGGTCCAGTCGAGCGTAGATATGGGAAATGAACTTAGATGATGTCACATCCTGACGAATATCTGGCGGGGTGATGTTGCTAAGAACTGGCAGCCATGGAACCAGGGTGGAACGGATGGTTCCAGAAATTATCCTCATGGAGGAATATAATTTGGAATTGACCAAGTGGACATGGGGGCTACAGAACCATACTGGGGCATAGTATTCTGCAGTGGAATAGCATAATGCCAGAGATGATGATAGTAATAATAGATCAGAAAGTAAAAAGAAAAAAACTAGAATTACTTTTAAGTCTTAACTCTTAAGGGCACTATAAAACTGATTAACACTGTATGTTTTGCTAAGGTTATTTTCTGTCAAACAGTTCTTTGTGGTGCATTAACTTTCTTTTATTACCCTTGTTTTATCATTGTAGTTATTATTGTTGTTGATGATGTCTTTGTTGTTGGATAGTACAGAGAGAAATGGAGAGAGGAGGGGAAGACAGAGAGGGGGAGAGAAAGACAGACACCTGCAGACCTGCTTCACCACCTGTGAAGCGACTCCCCTGTAGGTGGGGAGCCGCGGGCTCGCACTGGGGTCCTTAGGCCGGCCCTTGCGCTTATCCCACTGTGCTACCGCCCGACTCCCGCATTAACTTTCTTTTATTATAGTTATATAAATATAGTACATTTCTCTACCCAGTGATATGAATGCTGTAGCTATACTGCACTGTATCATTTTTTTTTCTTTTTTGGGTTTACAATCGACACTAAACACAATAGTTTGTATATGCATGACATTTCCCAGTTTTCCATTTAACAATACAACCCCCACTACAGTCCTCTGCCATCATGTTCCGGGACCTGAGCTCCCGGCGCCACCCCCAATAAAATTTCAGAATGTATTTGGCAAGTTATTTAACCACTGCAAGTCTGTTTCTCTTTCTATAAAATGAAAATAACAGGGGCTGGGTGGTGGCTCACCTGGTTGAGTGCACATGTTACGATGCACTAGGACCTGAGTTTAAGCTTAGTCCCAGGACCTCCAGGGGGAAAGCCTTGAGAGTGGTGAAGCAGAGCTGCAGGTCTCTCTCTGTATCTCTCTCCCTTCCTCTCTCTTGATTTCTGGCTGTTTCTATCCAATAAGTAAAGATAATTAGAGAAAGAGAGAGAGAGAGAGAATAACAGGCCACACATACCCATTTGACAACTGAAGAAGTTGAGAGATATGAAACAAGGTCAAGTAAATTGTCCAAGATAGGGTCAAATGTTGAGAGAGGCAGCATTTGGAGCTCTGGTCTTTTGTCTTGTATAGAATTCCTTGAAAGATATTGTAAACAATGTCTCCTCTTTGCATACAGATATATAGGTATATAACAACTTGGGAATAATTATAGAGATTTTTTATTAAGAATAATTACATTAGCATTGTATTACAGGCTCACTATAAATAATATGGGGAATTTTGCAAGTTGTGTAATATGAAAAATCGGGGCCACATTACTCTCCCCTTTGATACTGAATGCTGTCCCTAACGTTTTTCATGCACACATACAGAAACAAAGCGAAAGCAGAACTTCCATTCGTTTTGTCTATCATCATTTCAGTCAAAAGCTCAGATCAGAAAGTAATGAGTGAAAAGCATTCCTGTGTCCTACAGAATTATTAAAATGCTGTCATACACAACAAGGCGTTACTAATAAGTTATTTCCTCTCTTTTTTTCTAAATCTTAAAAGGTATCACTAAAAATATCATCCATTTGAAATGGATTGTCGTCATTTGTCCACAAAGATTTAGGGTTTTTGTTTGTTTTTACCAAAGCACTGCTCATCTCTTGCTTATGGTAGTGTGGGGGACTGAACCTGGGACCTCAAAGCCTTGGGCATTAGAGTCTGTTGTGTAATCATTATGCTACCTCCCTAACCCTAGATTTCTTTTCCTTTTTTTTTTTTTTTCTTTCTTTCTCTCACTGAGGGAGGACCAGTTCTCTTCTTCAAAACTACCAAGCATCATTATTCACTATCATCTTTTTATTTCACCTGTAATCATCTCTAGAAGTGTTTTATCCTTCTCCTCTCTTTCTACGTGCAACGTGGTTTCAACCCTTTCCTCCATGTCAGTACTTTGAATATGAGTCATGTCTATTCTGCTCTCAATGTTTCCCTTTTTGTTTATTCATTGTATGATAGGGTTATTCTGGTAACACATTTTTATCATTTCTACAATTTCATGTGCCGAGTTTACTGAAGCATGTATGTTTGCTTTGCCATGGGCACAACCCAGGTTAGAGGGGGGGTCCTCACTGCACTCACTGAAGGAACTTTTGGTGCTGTTGTGTCTGTCTTTCAACTCTATTTCTGTCTTTCTATCTGAAAGAATCAGTTTGGATTAGTGATGAACAAAAAGAAAAAAGGGGGGGGGGAATGTATGTCTGTATATGTGTATAAAATGACCATGAGTAGCAGAGGCTGACAGGCCTCCCTCTGCCTCACCTGTGAGGCAGCTTACTTCTCTTCACTGCCCACCCTTTTCTTGGTGATTCTTTCTTTCTTTTTTAATTTAGTTTTTAATGTTGCCTTTTTTCCCCTTTTGTTGCCCTTATTGTTTTATTGTTGTAGTTATTATTGTTGTTGTTATTGATATCATTGTTGTTGGATAGGACAGAGAAAAATGGAGAGAGGAGGGGAAGACAGAGAGAGGGGGAGACAAAGACAGACACCTGCAGACCTGCTTCACTGCACAGGAAGCGACTCCTCCTGCAGGTGGGGAGCTGAGGTCTCTAACTGGGATCCTTGAGCCTTTCTGCCTGTGCTTAACCGGCTGCTACCGCCTGACCCCCTGTGATTATTTCTTAAATTGTTTGTTCCAATAAGCTTCCTCTAACCTATGCTTTTCACTGACTTACTCTCTTCTGGATCCCAAGCACACCACTGGCCAGAAGGTAAAACATGTTTTCATTAATCACACATTGAAATGAGTCCAACATCCCTCTTTAGAAGATTGCTTGAAAAGTTTATGTCGGGGAGTCGGGGCGGTAGTGCAGCAGGTTAAGCACACATGGCACAAAGAGCAAGGACTGGCGTAAGCATCCAGGTTCGAACCCTCTGCTCTCCACCAGCAGGGGAGTCGCTTCACAGGCTGTGAAGCTGGTCTGCAGGTGTTTTTCTCTCCCCCTCTCTGTCTTCCCCTCCTCTCTCCATTTCTCTCTGTCCTATCCAACATCGACAACAACAACAGCAATAATAACTACAACAATAAAACAACAAGGACAACAAAAGGGTATAAATAAATATATATATATATTTTTAAAGTTTATGTTGAACTTTGGATTCCATTGCCATCATTGGTATTTTATTTAGTTACTTAATTTTGTAGATATTTTTATTTATTATTGGATAAAACCAGAGAAATTGAAAGGGGAGGAGATGGTAGAGAGGGAAAGAGGCAGAGAGACACCTGTAGCCCTGCTTCACCACTCGTGAAGCTTTCCCCCTGAAGGTGGACCAGGGACTTGAACCTGGGTCCTTGTGTACTGTGGTGTGCGTGCTAACACCATGCTAAACCGGAGCTGAGCAGTGCTCCAGGAAGAAAAGGAAAGAAGAGAGGAGAGGAGAGGAAAGGAAGTGGCATAAATTTGCAAAAAGTTTAATGTACTTTCAAAAAGCTACTCTTGACATTGAGATATTTGAAACTAAAGAGAATGCAATCCCCAAATTCCTTAGTACACAAACTCTCATCTCCCAACTCATTAAAGTGACTACGACTTTGCCAACTCTGTGGGTCCACTTGGGGCAAGGTTTTGAGGCTGAGGAGAACCCTGAACGGGGATGAACTTTAGCTACTGTCTTCTAGTGCACACATCTGCACTTTATAGCCTGAGCTATATGTTCTGAGACACATGTTACAGTGCTCAAGGACCTAGGTTCGAGCCCCTGGCCCCCACCTGCAGTGGGAAAGTTTTGCAAGTGGTGAAGCAGGGCTGCAGGGGCCTCTCTGCTCATTCCCTCTCTCCCACCCCCTTCCCTCTAGGTTTCTGGCTGTCTCTATCCAATAAATAAAGATAAAAAAAATTAAAAGAAATTCCCAACAGTACTTAAATTGGGATCCCAGCAATGATTCCCTCCACTAATTACTTACAGATCAACAGAACTTCTCATCCTTTCTTTTCTCCTCTGTCACTTTTATTTCTTCTCTCTCTTTATACTGTCCTCCAACTGCCCCTCATATTAGTCTAAATTTTTATTTCTGTTTTTTTTTCCCCCTTTTAGGGTTATTGCCTCACATCTAGAAAATAGCTCACCTATGTAGCACTCCTTCTTCGCCAAGCATGTGACCCAAGTTAGAGTCTGACATCCGTCACATTGGAGAAAGTTTTGGGGCAGTGTTTGTTGCCTTACCTTCTCTGTGACTCTCTACAACTGTCTCTCTCTGAAAAAGTTAGTCTGGTGCAGTGAAGCTTAATGATGACAACAAAACAAAGCAACAGTGTTACAGAAGACACGGGTCCTTACCTGCCCGGCTTTCATCAGCTTGCTTTACACGGAAGTCTTTCTAGACAAACTGTTTGTTTGTTTTTCCTGCTAGGGTTATTGCTGGGGCTCAATGCCTGCACTACATATCCACTCCTGGAGGAATTGTCCTCATTTTTTTGCCCTTGTGATTGCTGTTGTTGTTGAATAGGACAGAGAAATGGAGAGAGGAAGGGAAGATAGAGAGGGGGAGAGAAAGATAGTCACCTGCAGAGCTGCTTCACAGCCTGTGAAGGGACCCCGCTGCAGGTGGGGAGCCGGGGGCTCCAACTGGGATCTTTGCCCGGGCTCTTGCAATTCGTACTATGTGCACTTATCCTGGTGTGCCATTGCTCGCCCCCCCCCAAACTCTAATTTTCTTTAGTAACCACTGCTACTATGCACAGCACAATGTTTCATGGGAAATTAATTCCACTTGGAAGTCAACCCCAATATGTAAATCTTAATTACAGTAAGTCAACTGATTTGTTTTTCTAATCATAAACTTAGACAAAATAATTCATCCTGGCTACTGATCAAAAGTTGATTCAAGTACTTATTTAAAAGAGAAAACTTCATATGACTTAAGAAATCTGCTGTCCAATCTGGACATTAAAGCCAACTTTGGAGCAGTGCTGAACAACAGAACTGGAGCCACATGCTTCTTGGTGTGTGGAGAAGTATTGCTTAAGAAAAGTTGAGTCAAAATTCTTGGTTATATTCAATTGCTCCCTTGCCACCTTCCACACACACACATTGTCTAACAAGTTAACTACTTGCTCTAAACATCATCAATTCCATCTGCATAACTAAAATGTGAGTGCTGAGATTCTGACCCTCAATAGTAGGAGTAAGTCCTGGTCCTTGGCTGTCTCTACAACCACAGAGTGCTTATATATTTTAATGATTCTGCCTTTGTCTAGCATCTATTACTTCAGAATGACAGTTCCATGTTGTTACTGTTTTGGGTAAGACCTTGATCCTCTTGTGATTTCTGTTAGGTGGATGTTTGGAGAGCTGGATGGAGGTCTATATGGTTGAACGTGGCTGAATATTAAAGAACTCGGAGGTGTGTGTGTAGTCAGACTTTAATCCTTTTCAGTTACATGTGCTGAGAACATAGCGGCAATGCTTCCTTCCTCCAGTACGGTAAGAACTGGGATGGAGTTGGGTGGTGCCACACCTGGTTGAGCACACATTGCATTGCATAAGGACCCAAGTTCGAGCCCCTGGTTACCACCTGCAGAGGGAAAGCTTTGTGAGTGGTGAAGCAGGACTGCAGGTATCTCTCTATCTCCCTTTCTATCCTCCCCAATAAAATACCAAAGAAGCAAGTGAATTGTTTATAAGACTTGTGAGAATTACAGTGGTTATCTTTGGAAGATGGAAGGGTGGGGACACAGAACTCTGGTGGAGGGTATGGTGTAGAAGTAACTATACATTGTAATCTTACAATCTTGTAATAAACTATTAACAACAAATAAAAATCATTTAAACATTATTTTAATGAAGTATACTTTATCCATTATTTCATGGATATTGCTTTCGACATCATAATGTCATGTAAGACTTCTAGTGTGTTATCTTCTTGAAGTGTTATAGCATTGTGACTTCTGCTTAGATCTCAGATCCATTTTGAGACCACTTTTAAGGTGAGCGTAAGATATATTCCTCATTTCTTTTTTTTTATTATTTTTTTTGACTTTTTAAATATATGTTTATTTATTTATTCCTTTTTTTGTTTGTTTTTTTTGTTTTTTTTATTTTTTTATTTAAGAAAGGATTAATTAACAAAACCATAGGGTAGGAGGGGTACAACTCCACACAATTCCCACCGCCCAATCTCCATATCCCACCCCCTCCCCCGATAGCTTTCCCATTCTCTATCCCTCTGGGAGCATGGACCCAGGGTCATTGTGGGTTGCAGAAGGTAGAAGGTCTGGCTTCTGTAATTGCTTCCCCGCTGAACATGGGCGTTGACTGGTCGGTCCATACTCCCAGCCTGTCTCTCTCTTTCCCTAGTAGGGTGGGTCTCTGGGGAAGCTGAGCTCCAGGACATATTGGTGGGGTCTTCAATTCAGGGAAGTCTTGCCGGCATCCTGATGACACCTGGAACCTGGTGATGCAAACTCTAGTGTACTTCTGCTTTCTTACTTTGGTGCCATACTCCAAACTCAGTCAATTTCTGCTTTGCGTTTCTACTTCTTTTTTTTTTTTTACATGCATAACATTCCCCAGATGCCCATTTAACAATACAACCCCCACTATTTCATTAATCATTTTTCATGGACCTGTATTCTCCCCACCCACCCACCCACCCCAGAGTCTTTTACTTTGGTGTAATACTCCAATTCCATTTCAGGTTCGACTTGTGTTTTCTTTTCTAATCTTGTTTTTCAACTTCGGCCTGAGAGTGAGATCATCCCGTATTCATCCTTCTGTTTCTGACTTATTTCACTCAACATGATTTTTTCAAGGTCCATCCAAGATCGGCTGACTCCGGTCTTCAGGGAGTGGTCTCTTCCCCCGCCAGCGAAAGTACTAACATCTGCTGCTGTGGGGTGCAGCTCTAGACCTGCTGGGGTCCTGTCCAGATTTCCAGACAACTTGGGGAGAGGGGAGGAGCCCCAAGCTCCCAGCACAACACCCTGCGATGAGGGAGGTTGTGAGTGTGTGTGTTTCTGTTGACCAGCTTCTGTTTGGACACCTGCGCTGAGCTTTCTTCCCTTTTTTCCACTCTTTGTGTTTTTGGGAGTGGAACTGGATTTTCTGTATCTAAAATAAAAAAAAAGAAGTGCAAAAAAAAATATTCCTCATTTCTTTGCATGTGACTAGCCAGTTTTTCTAGTAGGATTTGTTGAAGAGCTAAGCTAATCTTTGCTTAATTATATCGTCTTTGCTGTTTTGTCAAAGATCAGTTGACTACATTTTAGGGTTGATACATGAAGTAATGGCTGATTCTGGGTTCCTTTGTTTCATTGACATATATTTTGTATTCTTCTACTGGTGACAAACTGTCTTGATTACTATAGCTTTATAATTGTAGTTGAAGTTGGGTAGAGGATTGACTCTACCCAACTATTCATATCTAGGCTGGGTTAGCTTATCTACCTATCTATCTATTATCTATCTATCTGCCTATCAATCTATCTCTCTATCTTACATAGAGGCAGAGAGATAGAGGCAATGAAGGAGATCATATCATTAAAGCCTCCTTTAATGGACTGGGGGCCAGACTTGAACTTGTGTTATGCACATGACAAAGAACAACACTATCCCAATGACTTATTTTGCTAACTCCAGCTTAGCTATTTTTAAACACAAAACTGAGGTGTTAATCACTGATCACTCTAACAAGCTGAGGATTCAGAGCTAATGGAAAGATAAAGAGGGTGAGAAAGTTGAGAAATGAGATTGAGATAGTTGATTTGGTTGAAGAATCAGTTTGGCTTTAGTACATTAGCTCTTGCTTCTGCCCTCTAAAAAAAAAAAAATGTGCTAATGATTATCCATTTATTTCCACAAACAATTTCTTCCTTCCATGGTTTATAGCTGGAGATAATGGGGACATGTTTCTCTCTTAGGCATGAATAATAAAATTACAGCCTCATTTTTATTACTGGTTCTCCTTTCTGAGGAACAGCAAGTAATACTTGTTTCATTTAGCCAGAAAACATCACATGTTATTAATGAGTGTGTCATTTTCTCCTTCAGATATAATATGTTTGGAACTTTTTCATTTCTATATAGGTTCTAGAAACATTTGCTTGGCAGAGGAAAATGCTTGCATTTTAGATGAATTTGTTTGAGCCTGGCCTTCACCATATTGAATGAAACTTCAGTGCTATAATTCCTTCACCCCCCTGCTCTATCTAAACAATAAATAAGAAAAGGATTTTGTGGGAGTTGGCCGGTAGCCCAGTGGGTTAAGAGCATGTGGCGCAAAGCGCAAGGACCCGCGGAAGGATTGCAGTTTGAGCCCGGCTCCCCATCTGCAGGGGCGTCGCTTCACAGGCAGTGAAGCAGGTCTGCAGGTGTCTCTCTTTCTCTCCCTCTCTCTGTCTTCCCCTCCTCTCTCCATTTCTCTCTGTCCTACCAACAACAACATCAATAACAATAATCACTGCAACAACAATAAAGAACAAGGACAACAAAAGAGAAAATAAATAAAATATTTTATAAAAAACAAAAGAAAAGGATTTTGTGATAGGGTTCTTTTTGGAGAACTTAACTCAAATGAACTGGAACATGTAGTCATTGCTAATCACACAAAACTGCTTCTTCTGCATCATTTTACTGAGAGGTTCATGGTCGACCACATAGTTGCTGACATGAGTACAGTTTCTCATCTACCTAAGATACTTAGTTACCTGCAAAACACGTTCACTCCCAACTTCTTAGGTTCTTTTCCTTTATTGCAGAAAGGAAACAAGTGACAACAGGAGTCAAGATGGCTGTGTAAAGAAAGACAGCACCTAGGCTGACTCTCCTGAAAAAAAAGAAACACTTCCAATCCTGGCAATTCTAAATGGAAGCAGGATTTCCAGGGCAGTAGGAGAGAAACTACAGAGGACAGGATGAAGAAAAAGCAGGGTGGGAAATTATAAACCATCTATGAATTGGCAAAAGGGTGGTGGAAAGGGCCAAGGAGAGCTGAGTGGTGCGTTCCCCACTGCAATCCCCAAAGCTATCTCCCTGCCAGGCCAGAGGTAGCTTCTCTGAGAAATAGGAGCAGCCAGAGAGAAAGAACACCACCCCACCATGGCTTCCTGGAGTCAAACTCCTCAAGCAAGATTCCAAGGCTGAACCGTTTGTCAGAATACTGAGGGGATCCATGTGACCTTTCCTGACTGGATCTGAGCTACAGACAATCTCAAGAAAGCTTCCAAACTGTTAAGTCTGTCCTCTTAAAAAAAACCTGGTATATATCTGCATATGTATCTTCTTCTTCTAGCGTTTGCCCTTCTTCCGTAGCCAGTCAACAGCGTCAGGTTGAGCCTGATGTAAAGTTTCGAGACCTCCTTTGAATCTGGAGAGGTGGCAGTCGTTGACTATGTGGGTCATAGTCTGTCTGGAGCCGCAGGGGCAGTTCGGGTCGTCTCTGGCTCCCCAGCGATGGAACATAGCGGCGCACCGGCCATGGCCTGTTCGATAGCGATTGAGGAGGGCCCAATCATAACGTGCTAGGGCAAAGCCGGGTTGACGCTTGCAGGGGTCTGTGATGAGGTGTTTGTTCTTTACCTCAGCTGACTGCCAACTCTGTTTCCAAGAGTCTGGAACAGAGAAGTTCAGTGTAGGCGTAGGGGACCAGATTGGGTGACGAGACGTCAAGCGTTGGACAGGGTGGGCGAAGATATCCGCGTATATTCTGTTAATCTGTTAATCCCTTCGCTGGTTTTCTGTGTATACCCTCTGTTGGCTGTCTTTTTTCCTTCTTTCTTCTTCTCCTTCTTTCTTCTTCTTCTCCTTCTTTCTTCTCCTTCTCCTTCTTTCTTCTCCTTCTTCTTCAATTTCTATTTAGTTTATGTTTTGTTTCATTTTTGTTGCTATTTGTTTTTCGTTTTGTATTGGGGGAGTTTTTTCTGTTTGGTTTGATGTGCAGGTTTTTTGTTGTTAGGTGTCCTCTCTCTCTCCTTTCTATTTTTTTAAACCTAGGTATCAGTTTAGATCTGGACTATAGGCAGTTCCAAGCAATTTGTCAGGCTGGAAGCTCTGCCTCATCAGACAAAGCTTCATCACCAACACACTGTAAGATTATATATATATTTTTTTTCTGTTAGCCTATTAATTTCTTCCCTGCTTCTCAGTGGATACACTTTCTGTTGACTGTAGTTGGCTGCCCTTTTTTTTTTTTTTGTCTTTGTTTTTGTTGTTGCTGTATTTGATGGGTGTTTTGTTTTGTGGTTGGAGTTTGATTTTGCCTTTTGGTTTGTTTTTTTTGTTTGTTTGTTTTGTAGCTGATTCAGTCATCTATCCCCCCATTTCAATTTGAACACAAGAGACACTTCCTCTCATCTTCCAAAGGCAGTGGCAGTGGTGTCACATCAACAGGCCCAACCACTCCTGAGACAGATCACAAGGTGACTGGCTTTAGTAGTCTAGGAACCAACAGACCAGAGGTCACCCCACACCATACCTGAACAGCAACAGCCAAGATACAGATGACCTCCACAGCAATGAACCAGGGCAGGAATCCAGGGAAAAAAACCAAAAAAAAAAAAAAAAAACAAAAAAAAAACAAGCTAGAAGCAACTACAAATGAGAAAGATATCCTAACATTAATCATAGGAGGAAAGCTTTTGAGGTAAATACTATCAGAAATAGGGAAATAACAAATGAGACACTGAAAGAAAACACAGACTATCTTGATGTAGTTAAAGAATGGAAAGCTTCTTCTTCTTCTAGCGTTTGCCGATGGAAAGCTGAAATAGCTGAGATAAGAGATCAACTAGCTAACACTATAAAAAAATAGCTGAAATATTTTTAATATAAAAATATTTTTATAACTAACACTATAAAAAATAGCTGAACTGAAGAATGATGCTGAGGAAACAAAGTGCAGAATAACAGAAGCAGAATCAGTCAGATCGAGGATGAATTATAGAAAACTAAGAATGAAGTAAGAGAGCTAAAAAAGAGTTTAAGACTCTGCAAACAACAACAGAGACATATAGGGTAGCCTCAAAAGAAGTAACAAACACAGAAATAAAGACCAAAATCTCCAATTGAATAAAAATTATTAAATTGTAGTTCAGAATCTACTGATATTAGCATATTAATTATGAAGGACAGACATTCAGAATCCAGGAATTCACTTAAACTCATTATACAATGTCCTTATTGAAAAATAAATAGACAAATAAATAAACTAAAGACCTTTTATCTAACCCTCTTAGCTAGCATCTTAGTGATTCTCTGCTACACAGAATCATACAGTTAACAGATAATCAATGACATTTATTTATTTAAAAGACGATTCCACATTCCTTTTATACCCTTATGCACTTAATGTTAAGAGGATGCATATATATATATATACATATATACATATATATACATATATATACATACATACATATATACATATATACATATATACACATATATACATATATACATATATATATATATATATGTCCTAAAATCTCCTCTATTTTCTTCTTTTTAAATATTCACAGGTCACATCAAAAATATGAGTGCAAACATTAAAAATTCTACTGTTCATTGGCAACTGTTATGAAGGTGTTGGTTCTTATGGCTGGGAGGCTATTCAAGAGGTAAAGTGAAAGACCTGACCGCATGAGGCCCTAGTTTTTCATTGTGGCACCATATGTACAGGAACTTTGCACTGGCCTGCATCTCTCTACTTGAACGCAAACATTTATTTATTTGTCTCTTTGTTTGTTTGGATAGAGATAGCCAGAAATAAAGAGGGAAGAGGGAAATAGGGAGAGAGATAGAGAGACACCTGCAGCCCTACTTCACTACTCGCAAAGTTTTCAACCTGTAGGTGGGGACCAGGATCTCCAACTCTGGCCCTTGTGTATTGTCACATGTGCGCTCAACCAGGTGTGCCACCATCGAGCCCAAAGCAAGTATTTTTAAATAGTAAAATAAAATAGTAGGTGTGTCAGGCGGTTGCACAGCAGGTTAAGCGCAGGTGGCGCAAAGCGCAAGGACCAGAATAAGGTTCCTGGTTCGAGCCCCCGGCTCCCTGCCTGCAGGGGAGTCACTTCATAGGTGGTGAAGCAGGTCTGCAGGTGTCTATCTTTCTCTCCCCCTCTCTGTCTTCCCCTCCTCTCTCCATTTCTCTCTGTCCCATCCAACAACAATGACATCAACAACAATAATAACCACAACAAGGCTACAACAACAAGGGCAACAAAAGGGGAAAAAAATGGCCTCCAGGAGCAGTAGATTCATGGTGCAGGTACTGAGCCCAGCAATAACCTTGGAGGCAAAAAAGAAAAATAAAAAAAAATTAAAAAAAAAAATTAGTTCTTCCTGATTTGTACATAAATATTTTACTCAATAAATTTTAAAACAAACTAAGAAATCAATCCCACTGTGCCTATTTTTATTTGGTCATCTTATGGATTGATTAATCTAACCTAATATTCTAATTTCACAGTCACACCACATTTATATGTTATATTTAACTTACTCTTACTAAAAAGTTGAAAGTTAAAATTGCTTCATTTACAAAAACATCTGAACAGTTATTGCTCTCTCTCTCTTTCTTTCTTTAGGATATATTTATAAAAGACAGATATCTTTTATTATTAATGTTTAAGTTTTCTCTTGGAAACAGAGTTGGCAGTCAGCTGAGGTAAAGAACAAACACCTCATCACAGACCCCTGCAAGCGTCAACCCGGCTTTGACCTAGCACGTTAGGATTGGGCCCTCCTCAATCGCTATCGAACAGGCCATGGCCGGTGCACCGCTATGTTCCATCGCTGGGGAGCCAGAGATGACCCGAACTGCCCCTGCGGCTCCAGACAGACTATGACCCACATAGTCAACGACTGCCACCTCTCCAGATTCAAAGGAGGTCTCGAGGCTTTGCATCAGGCTCAACCTGATGCTGTTGACTGGCTACGGAAGAAGGGCAAACGCTAGAAGAAGAAGAAGTTTGTGTTTTTTTATTTTTGGCATAGAGAGAGAGAGAAATCAACAGGGAAAGGAAAAATAGGAAACTGGAGAGAGAAGATGAGAGAGGGAGAGAGAGACCTGCTATACTACGTCACTGCTCATGAAGCTTCCCGATTGTAGGAAGGGACCAGGGGCTTGAACTGGAGTCACCGTGTAAGGTAAAATCTGTGCTCAACCAGGTCCACCGGAAGATAAATTTCTATACTGGATGGAAGACTCTGTAGCTTTTAATCACTGATAAATTTTATCAATTATTCTTTAACAGAACTATAGCAATTGCACTTCTCCTTAAGTTATGTAAAAGCACCTACCTACCCCATCTCATCATTGCCATACGTGTACTAATTTCCTTGTAAAGGATATTTTTTAATTGATACAAAACTGACATACAATATTATATTACAACATAATGATTCAATGTTAGTATACAGTGTTAATTCTTCAGTCTATCTAGCATCTGTGACCACGTGTACTTTCAAAAATCTTCTTCTTGTGGTAAAGGACATCTTTATATTGGGATATGGTCGATATAGGTTTAAACAAAACAAAGGAAAGAAGACAAATATCATTTAAAAAATATTTGTTTATTTATTCCCTTTTGTTGCCCTTGATGTTTTATGGTTGTTGTGGTTATTACTATTGTTGTCATCATTGTTGGGTAGCACAGAGAGAAATGGAGAGAGGAGGGGAAGAAAGAGAGAGGGGGGAGAAAGACAGACACCTGCAGACCTGCTTCACCGCCTGTGAAATGACCCCCCTGCAGGTGGGGAGCCAGGGCTGGAGCCAGAATCCTGATGCAGGTCCTTGCACTTTGCGCCACTTGCGCTTGACCTGCTGCACTACCGCCCGACTCCTGATAAGCATCATTTTTGTGAATCCAAAAGGAATCTTGGATGGTCCCCATTTACTGAACCACCATGGGATCTCACCTCAAATCTCCAACTATCTGAATGCAAATTCATATTTTAATCACTGCTGTGGTTAAATGAAATGCACTGACAATTGCTTGTTTTAACAAAGCCACATTAAACCTCAGAATGCTATTCCTTTTAAGATCTTGTAGATTTAAATCAGAAAATAACTTTTAAGCAAATACTTAAAACTGAATATTGACATTCCTTTGTAAAGGTTTAATGAGATAAATAACAACAACAACAAAGACCTAAAGTGGTTCACCTGCACAAACTTTACCGTGAACAAGGACCTGAGTTCAAACCCGCCAGTCCACACCTGCAGCGAAGATGCTTCATGATTGTTGGAGTGATGCTGCAGGTGTCTCTCCTCATCTCTCCCTCCTTCTCTTTCCTTCTTACCTCTATCAAGAAGAGGAGGAGAAGAAAAAGGAAGAAGGAGGGGGAGGAGATAGAGGAAGGAGGAGGGGGAGGGAGAAAAGAGGAGGAAGCAGTAAAGGAGGAGGAAGAGGAAGACGAAGAGAGGGATTTGTGCAGGTATGACCATGGATTAGATGCTGCTTCACATCGCTCCCCTGATAAACTGGTTAAAGCAATGAAAAAAATCACTCAAAAACTAAACCAAATTACAGCTGAGATTTTTTTTTTCCAGAAATTCACTAATTCACAGGTAAGTGACAGTGCCTACGGTCAGTGGATGGCCAAGCAGTGAAAGAGAGCATTTCAGGACTTAAGCAGCCATACTTAGTGGCCGTTGGTGTCTGTGCCATTTTAGTAGCTACTCAGTAGTTGGGGCGCTGGTTGTGTCAGTGGCAGGAAGTGAGCTAATTTCTGAATGCTCAACCTGTGAATTCAATGGCAATGGGATATTAAACTGGCCACACCAGTGTTTAAGGAAAAGACTTGAATGAGAGCTAAAGCCCTGTGGCCAGCTCAGAATGCTCCCCCGCCCCCCGCCCCATAATGGGCTAGGAAGCTAATCTCCATCAACTTCCTGACCAGCGGCCATAAAATAGCAGCTGCAGCACTTCTCTCCCTTGACCAACTAGTTAAAACAACGAAACAATCACCTGAAAACTCATCCGTTTATAACTGTGACCTTTTAAGAAACTTACTTAGCTACAAAAGAGAACGGTGGATGAGAACAGTGACACTGTACAGGCAGTGAGGTCCAGCTATGACCCAGATTGGAAAAAAAAATCAAAAAAACCCAATAACTGGTATTTCACATAGGAAAACTCTCACAGAGTTTAACTAAACTGGCAAAGAACAGACAGTAAGTAACAGAGTCCAGATTAGATATTTAGCAGTCTAACTTCAGATTGCATCAAGATCCATAGCTGAATATATATATATATATATTTAAATATTTTATTTACTTATTAATGAGAAAAATAGAGAGATAAAGAACCAGACATCATTCTGGTACATGTGCTGCCAGGGATTGAACTCGGGACCTCATGCTTGAGAGTTTAGTGCCTTAGCCACTGTGCCACCTCCTGGTCCACCATAGTTAAATATATTCACTAAAATTATAAAACTCAAATATCTGAAACTCTCCTTGGGTGGAAGATATAGGGAAGAACTCCTGGGAGCTTCAGGAATGGGGAGCAATCCGTTCTCCCTAGCACATGGCGTAAGGATATTGATGATTACCTGGGGGCTCTTGGTTTCTACTCATCATCTGAGGGTCAAACATCACATTTGCGGGAGTCGGGCAGTAGCGCAGCAGGTTAATTGCACGCAGCACGAAGTGCAAGGACCGGCGTAAGGATCCCGGTTCGAGCCCCCGGCTTCCCACCTGCAGAAGAGTTGCTTCACAGGCGGTGAAGCAGGTCTGCAGGTGTCTATCTTTCTCTCCCCCTCTGTCTTCTCCTCCTCCTCCTCTCCATTTCTCTCTGTCCTATCCAACAATGTTGACGTCAATGTTAACAATAACTACAACAATAAAACAACAAAGACAACAAAGGGAATAAATAAATAAATATAAAAAATAACACATTTGCCAAACTAAATCATAAGCCTCTTGAGAGGAGAGAAAGTGTAGTAATATATTTTGCATACGTTTACACACTTAAGACCCTAATGAGTTTCTATGGATGTTTACATAAGAACTTAATAGATCTTAAGGGAGAAAAGACAATTCTGATTTCCCTCTCTTGACTTTATGCTTAGGAGTTGTTGGATCTTATGAGAATTCTATTTTACATTTTTAAGGCTCCACTACACAGCTATATCATAGTGGTATATGCATCATTATACATTTCCACAGTACATAGAGATTCTGATTTCTCAACATCCTCACAAATACTTATCTTTTATTAAAAACCACCCTAGCAGATGTGCAGTGACATCTCATAGTGGAAGAAGGCACTCAAAAGAAGATGACAACCTTCTCAGCTTGCAAGCTACATCTAGGCGATTGGATGCTTCTTATTATCTTCCCCTGGGAATGCATGTTCCTGGAAGTTGTTGCAAGGATATAACCTTGAAACTATGAGTAACATTTGGTGTGTCATTGAAGCTATCTGGACTGCATACGTTATTGGATGCAGTTAAAAATCTTTTTAGAAGTTTATGAGATTTAGTGAAGTGTGTGGAAAGTCTCCAGGTGTGCATTAGCCCAAGATTATAAATTCCCTTAAGCTTATTAAAACTGGTGTTTTGTTCTGCTTTATATCTTAATGTTTTTTCAGACACCAAGTTACAAATGCTACCATGACGCCAACCTGACTTCCCTGGGCAGACGACCTCACTAATGTGTCCTGGAACCCCACCTCCCCAGAGCCCTGCCCTACTAGGGTAAGATAGAAGCAGGCTGGGAGTACAAATCCACCTGCCAACACCCATGTTCAGTGGAGAAGCAATTACAGAAGCCAGACCTTCTACCTTCTGCACCCCATAAAGATATTTGGTCCATGCTCCCAGCGGAATAAAGAACAGGAAAGCTTCCAATGAAGGGGGTGGGATACGGAACTCTAGTAGTGGAAATTGTGCGCAGTTGTACCCCTCTTATCCTATGGTCTTGTTGATATTTTTATTTTAGAAATAAAGTTTTTAAAAACCCGATATTTGGGGCTGGGATGTAGCACACTTCGCAAAACACAAATTATACTAAGCACGAGACCCTGAGTTTGAACCCTGGATCCACATGGGAGCACAATGGCACTGAGCAAAGCTCTGACATAGATCTCTGCACATGTTTGACCATCATGCACTTCTAAGGATAATGATGACCCAGGAACTGAAGGGAATTTAAGGGGAAGAGGATGATTTTTACTTAATTCTTTTGATCTATCCCTAATTCAAAATGGAGCTGTGGGGTCATACAGGAGTTCTATTTTTACATGCTTGAGGCACCATCACAGTTACACACAGAGGACTGACCATTTTACATTCCCACTGTGTATACAGAGGCTAGCTTTTCTACAGCTTTGCAAACACTTATTTGGCTCTAGTGATGACTTTTAAAAGAAGACTTTTCTTTTTTCAGCCACCAGGTGCCAGACGCTAACATGATGCCAACGGGACTTCCCTGGGCAGAAGACCCCACCAATGTGCCCTGGAGCTCCGCTTTCCCAGAGCCCTGCCCCACTAGGGAAAGAGAGAGACAGGCTGGGAGTATGGATCCACCTGTCAACACCCATGTTCAGTGGGGAAGCAATTACAGAAGCCAGACCTTCCACCTTCTGCATCCCACAATGACCCTGGGTCCATGCTCCCAGAGGGATAAAGAATAGGAAAGCTATCAGGGGAGGGGATGGGATACAGAGTTCTGGTGGTGGGAATTATATGTAGTTGTACTCGTCTATCCTATGGGTTTTGTCAGTGTTTCCTTTTTATACATAAAAATTTTTTAAAAAAGAAGAAGACTTTTACCACATAGGACAACATAGGTCAATCAAGAGGACATTATACTAAGTAAACTAATCCAGCACAGAAGATAAAATAATGCATAATTTCAGTGGGGTGAGAGGGAAGGGGTACAAAGTAGAAAGATATGGTTGTCAAGGACAGGGATCAAGAGAGATAGGAAGTCGCTGTTTTATGGACTCAAAGTTTCCATGACATAAGATGAGTAAGGTCTAAAGATCTACTCTACTATATCATGCATAAGCTTCAAAATCATGTGTTGTATACTTGAACTTTATTTTGAATTGCCAGCCAGATAGCCCAATTAGATACTGCACTGTTGTTGTTTTTTGTTTGTTTGTTTGTTTGTTTGCCTCCAGGGTTATTTCTGGGGCTCAGTGCCTTCAAGAATCCACTGCTCCAAGAGGCTATTATTTTCCCCTTTGTTGCCCTTGTTGTTTTATCGTTGTTGTTATTGATGTCGTTGTTGTTGGATAGGACAGAGAGAAATGGAGAGAGAAGGGGAAGACAGAAAGAGGGAGAGAAAGACAGACACCTGCAGACCTGCTTCACCGCCTGTGAAGCAACTCCACTGCAGGTGAGGATCCCGGAATCGGGATCTTATGCCGGTCCTTGTGCTTTGTGCCATGTGCGCTTAACCGGCTTCACTACCCCCTGACCCCCACCACACTGCTTTTCTGCCTACATGATTCAGTGTTGATTCCAGCCCTCATTGGGTTGAAGGAAGCTTCGGTGCTGTGGACTCTTTCACTCTCTCTCTGCCTTTGACTCTCTCTTAAAATAAATCATTAGGAGAGTACACTTCATGTTAAATATATCTGGCATAAGAAACGAAGACAGAAAGTGATAGTGCAGTGGATTAAGCACAAGTGGCACAAAGCACAAGGACCGGAGTAAGGATCCCCGTTTGAGCCCCCAACTCCCCACCTGCAGGGGAGTCGCTTCACAGGTGGTGAAGCAGGTCTGCAGATGTCTATCTTTCTCTCCCCTCTGTCTAACCCCTCCTCTCTCCGTTTCTCTCTGTCCTATCCAACAACAATGACATTAATAATAACTACAACAATAAAAACATCAAGGCAACAAAATGGAATAAATAAATTTTTTAAAATTTAAGAAATTAAAGGAAGAGGTAGTTGAACCCCCAAATAGAAGGTACTGAGTTCAGTCCCTGGCATTGCATATGCCAAGAAAGGAAGAAATACAAGAGGAAACTTTCGGATGATGTGATTATGACTTGGTGGCTATGGTCCCACAGGGATATAAATATATAAGAACATATTAAATTGCATATATTAAAATGTGAAATTTAATGTATAGATGATAAATCAATAATATTAAAATTTTAGGTAAAAAAATAAGAGTACAGGGAGTCGGGCAGTAGCACAGTGGGTTAAGCACAAATGGCACAAAACACAAAGACCAGCTTTAGGATCCTGGTTCAAACCCCAGGTTCCCCACCTGCAGAAAGTCGCTTCACAGGCTGTGAAGCAGATCTGCAGGTGTCTGTCTTTCTCTCCCCTCTCTGTCTTCCCCTCCTCTCTCCATTTCTCTCTGTCCTATCCAACAACGACAACATCAATAATAACAATAATAACTACTAGAACAACAAAAACAAGGGCGACAAAAGGGAAAGTAAATATTTAAAAAATTTTAAAATGAGTACATAACAAACTTTTTCTGTCAGTAATTCAAGCTTACTACAAGATAGATTTCCAGTGAAGTATAGTCTATTAACAACACAATATGATTTCTCCCACATATCTATTGCTTTGTGGGAGCTAATATTGACTATGGTATTGAGTGGAATTCGACAATTACTAAGCATCTATTATGAACCAGATGCTTTCGTTATAGATTATTAAAGAATTCTAGGAAGAAAGGCAATTAAGAGGTAATTATCATCTCCACTTGAGTAGTTTTTAGAAAGCTAGCACAGGTTAAGGCCTTTTCTTCATTAGACATTATTTCAATTTTAAAAGTAAGTCAATGATTGATACCAAAATGCTGTGTATTATTTATCTCCTTTTCAAATAACAGCACTAAGAGGTTAAAATAAAGTAACTTCCCCCAACATTTTGCCATTAAGACATGACAGAGCAGTAATTTAATCAGACAGTCTGGAGCAAAGCCCTCTCAAGGGTTCAACCGGTGAACTTCCTCACAGTGAATTAAACCGGAGTTCTGTTCACAATAGCTTTAACGTCTATGCCCTTCCCCAATTCACATGTTGAACACTATCACTGTCCAAGTATAGGTATATTATATAATATGTTACTGTCCATGGTAGTAAATAGAGGAGGCTCTGGGAATTTCTTAGACCATAAAAAAAAGGGGGGGAGGAGTCAGGCCATAGCACAGCGGGTTAAGCATACATGGTGTGAAGCCCAAGGACCAGCTGAAGGATCCCGGTTAGAGCCCCTGGCTCCCCACTTGCAGGGAAGTCCCTTCACTATCTTTCCCTCCTCTCTCCATTTCTCTCTGTCCTATCCAACAGTGATGACATCAATAACAACAATTTTAAAAAAACAGTAAGAGCAACAAAAGGGAAAATAATTTTTTTTTTAAAGGAGCCCTCATTAATAGGACTCCTGGTGTCCTTAAAGCAATTCTGTGGCGCCTCCTAACCCCTTTCATCCTATAAAGTCACAGTAATAAAGACAGTCATCTGGGAAGTGGACTCTTGCCGGAAGAAAAACTTTCTGCTTTTTGTAAACCGTTCAGTATGTGATATCTGATGTCAGAGGTAATCAACAAAGACACAGGGTATTTAAGTGCCTTTCTTAACTTCCTTCTACTCTACTCTAATGATTTAAAGGAGTCATTGCACTCTACCCTCCCCCAAGATGAGCATACAGTTCGATCCCTAAGTATCCTCTCTGGGATATCTAAGTTATCTTAGACACTGCAAGAACTCATTGGATCATTTTGTCCCTGTTCATATGCGAGTCAAAGTTGCTAAGGAACAGAATAAGAAATATTTAATGTTTCTTGGTCTTAAATACAAGAGAGAGTGTTTCGGTGTTCTGGGAAGAGAGCTCAGGTTCACAGTCCCATTCTTTACTCAACATCTACCTAGACTAGCAGTTGCTTCTGCTGATTGCAGAGCTAGCTCAAGGACTCAAGTCATGTTTCTTCTTTTTTTTTTAACTGAGTAAAAGAGAACCAAAGTGAGAGAGGGAAAGGAGGGTGAGTTTTCACAGCACTGCCCCACAATCCATTGAGCTCCCCGGCTGCTCTGCCCTTCATGGAGTGTTCCTGTGGTGCCAGGGCTCAAACCCAGGCCTTCAACCACAGTGAAACAAATGTTCTACTGGGTAAACTGTCTCCCACCATCCTAAACACATGGACCCAATTTTGTTTCAAAACTCAGCTTAAGGTTCAAGTCCCTGATACACACTTGGGGGGGAGAGGGGGGAGTTTCCCAAGTGGTGAAGCAGTGCTACAGTTGGCTCTCTTTCTCTCTACCTCTTTACCTTCCCCTTTTCATCTCAGTTTCTGTCTGTTCCTATCCAATAAATGAATAAACAAAATGTTAAAAAAATTGATATGCAAACCAGTAAGTCAGAACAGACTCCCAGCCAAACAGGATGGACTTCAGCTTCAATAGCTGAATATGATGACTGCATCCTCTCCTTGCCTACAGAGTTTCAGTACTATCTCCTCCTACTTACAGATAAGAACTCTAGAATTAGATCACCTGGGCTAAATCACGCCGTTGTTTAAGCGTTGCAGATTTTCTTTCCTTCTCTGCATTCAATCTCCTCTTTAAAAAGGAGTATAATAATAATAGTCCTTAATACTGTGGCTATGAATATTAACTCTTCTAGAGTAGGTAACATATTTACAATTATGCCCAGTATGTAAGTATTGGTTATGATTCTTGCTTTCCCCAAACTACAGTCTTCAACATGTGGAAGATACTAGGCTGAGGAGAAACATGTACACTGCCCATTAGCCAACTGTTATTAACACAAAGTCCCAACCAGTCAGTAAAATAACAGAATCCCAAGCCTAAGAATGAGGTCCCATTGTAATCGTTTAATAGGGGCTGGGGGGGGGGGGGTCACTGGGTCTTCAATGCTCTGCTCTGAGCAGACTTTTTCCAGATAGAAGCCAACAGTCTATGGGAAAGAAAGACACCATAGCAGAGAAGCTTCCTCTGGGGCTGTGGGAGCCTGGATCACTCACATGACCAAGCAGGCGCACTATCCAGGCAAGCTATCCTCAGGCCTCCAATTGGCATTTAATATTTTTTTAATGTTCATTTATTCCCTTTTGTTGCCCTTGTTTTATTGTTGCAGTTATTACTATTGTTGTTATTGATCTCATTGTTGGATAGGACAGAGAGAAATGGAGAGAGGAGGGGAAGACAGAGAGGGGGAGAGAAAGACAGACACCTGCAGACCTGCTTCACGGCTTGTGAATCGACTCCCCTGCAGGTGGGGAGCCCGGGGCTCAAACCAGGATCCTTATGTGGGTCCTTGCGCTTTGCACCACGTGCGCTTAACCCGCTGCACTACTGCCCGACTCCGGTATTTAATATTTAATGTTTGTTTGAATGTGTGAGCTCACATTCTCTCCTTCTGCCATTCTCCATCCTGATGATCACCTGTAGCAACCATTTTACTCAGCACCACGCTGCTTAGAATTTCCAGCACATTTGTTGTCAGGGCCCAAGCACATAGTTAGTATTAATAATATTTTTTTTTTTTAAGCAGAGCATATGTGTGCTGGGTGGTAGCAAAAGGAAACAACAGTCCCAGCATGACTGGGTCACTGAGTCCCTGCAGGCTGCCTTTGTGCTATCATTACCACTTTACCGCAAGTGGGAGGAAAAGGAAGTAAGAGACAGACTGCTTGCCGACCTGGGTGAGCCGAGAGCTGCTGATTAAAGCTGGAGATAAACCACTTTTCTCAGTTTCATCTTCTTGAACCTAATACCAGCTGTTTTGAGCTGAGAGGTACCATCCTCCTGCTGGGAAGCGGCCTGATGCTACGAAAATGACTTTTACTCCTTGGAGTGAAACAAGTGATCAGCTCTTTAAGAACCTAAAGGAAGAAAAAGAAAAAAAAAAAAAAGGCTTCAACTAGCCTTGTGCCTTTTACCCTCAGGCCAGTGGAAAAGTTAAAAGCAAAAGCACAGGAGACAGAGAGAGAGAGGAGAAAGGGAGAGGGGGAGAGTGAAAGAGAGAGAGAGTCTTGAGGTTCTGTTTTCAAAGCATCTATCACCGCAGGCTAATTCAATTTCACGAAATTGAAATGGCGGGTTCTGCACTGGCTCCTGAAGGTACTGCTGGCCAGAAGCCCTGGGGTCCTTTATCTTTCACCCCTCTGGCTCCATTTGGGAAAACTAGAATCCAGAAAGGAAGCGTAAACACTGCTTCAGCCTCCTCCACATTATTAAAAAGCATGATTTCTCACCTCAAAAGGACAGAGAGAATAAAGCTTCTCTTGACTGAGGCACAGCATGTTTACTTTCCAAGACCTTTTAGCCCTCACCCTGGAGAAAAAAGGATTCTGTGGGCTGTCCTTTTTTCTAAGGGGGAGGGGGGAGCAATGGGTGAATGTCGTATGCTTTACATTGGTTTGTTCTAGCCCCCCCCCCCCCCAAGAGAATTGGATCAGTCCTGTTAATTTCGCGGGCCTGCTTGGCCCGGCCCCAAGTAACCCCGGGAGAGGGTTCCTGAGTTGGAGAGTGCCAGAGTTCCGGAGTTCCTGAGTTCGAGAGTTTCAGGGTTACAGAGTAAGAGAGAGTTCCAGTGTGTCAGTTTCAGAGGGTTCTCAAGTACGAGAGTTTCAGAGTGCCAGAGTTGGAGGGTTCCCGAGTTACAGAGTAAGAGAGTGCTTGTGCCGTCGCAAAGAGACAGCCAAGTTCTGTTTGGTGATTAGTTTGTCTTAGTTTGTGAATCGTTGTTCCTGAATAAAGAAATACAGCTGCCCTGCCCAGCCGTTGTCTCTGCGTCTCTGTTACCCGCCTGTGAAGCAAGCCAGCCCGGCCAGAGCCTCCGAAATTTTAACAACAGGTGAAAATGGTTGTTTCTATTCAAACTTCGCTTATCACATCTGCTCTATATTCTAGGGAAAGAATCTTTATTGTATTTCTTCTTTGCAAAACTTCTCTTTATGATTTGAATTTACAGTTTTAGAACGTCCATGCTGCCTGTAGTTGACGGCTTTGGAGAACACGTTATGAAATTCATATTCTGAGATTTCTCAGCCTGGTTTCTAGGATACTAGCCAAACAAAGAGAACTTATCAGCTCCCCATCAAATCTAAATCATTAATCTTTCTTTCTTTCTCTTCCTCTCTTCCTCTCCCTCTCTCCCTCCCTCTCCCTCTCTCCCTTTCCCTCTCTTTCTTCCTGTTTATTTTTGTCACCACTAGGGCTTCACTGCTCCAAGGTGTTCCCAGACAGAGAGACATGGAGCTAGAAAGGCAGAGGGAGAGAAGGGAAAAAAACACAATACCAAAGCCTCTTCCAGTGAGGTAGAGCCTGGTTTAAGCAGGAGCACTATCCAGGAGAGCTCTCTTGCCAGCCTCTTGTTATTTCACCTCAGGTTTGATTTCAAGAGCATTAACTGTGGGAAGGCTTCACTACTCAAGCCAATTGTGTACAATTACCATCTTTTATTGGGAGGTAATCTCCTTAAAACAATACAGGCCCACGATTCAATCAGCAGAGAAGGGCAGAGGGAGGGGCCTTCCAGAAATCTCTCTGAAGAAAGCTGCTTTCATAAGGTCTCTTGGGTTTGCTTTCATCTGATGCCTAAATTTACAGCATATTTCAATGATATGTTATCAGGATGGCATGTGGACTAAATTTTGATAGGGCCTAGCTCACAGTTCTGGCCTCTCTCTTTCTCTCTTTCTTCCTTTCTTTTTAATCTTTATTTAATGGACAGAGACATCCTGAAATTGAGGGAGGAGGGGAAGATGGAGAGGGAGAGACACAGAGAGACGTCTGCTGCATTGCTTCACCACTCACAAAGCTTTCCCCCTGAAGGTGGGGACTGGGGGCTCAAACCTGGGTCCTTGCGCATTGTGACGTGAGTGCTCAACCAGGTGCACCACCACCCAGCCCCCCAATTCTGGTCTCTTTAGCAGGTCTGTGACTCCCAATTTTTTTTTCTAGCTTGGGGTGGGGGGGTTCCTATTTATCTGAGTGACTCCTACCTTTCCACCAGCTTGGGCGCCACTCTATCTATCTGAGGGGCTTCCTAAACTTTCACCAGCTGGAATTATTACAATGTCAACATGCATAATATTTTCACCTGTCAGGATTATAACAATGTATATGCCTAACACCATTTTCAGTGTAAGTTTGGGGGGATGAATACAATTTTTAAATGAACTAACAATGGTCCTGTTATCTGCCTCATAGAACATGCATTTGCACAGGGGTGGGGCAGAAAAAAATTCAAATGAATATAATCTTGGAATAGTGATCAGCATTGATAAAAAGAGAGAAATCTGCCAGAATGGGGGGGGGGGGGGGATTTGATCTTGCCGGGCGTCCTCTGGCCAGCAGAAAACATCAGCAACACGGGGAACCAGGAACCAGGCAGTGAGGGTAAGGTGCAGAGGAAAGGGCCTTTGGAATATAACTAAAATATGCCTACCAGCTATCTACAGAACAGAGAGCACCCCCCCCAACTCTTCATCTGCACTACTCCAGCCTTTAAGTTCATGATTAGTCAACAACTTGTTTGGCTTTATATGTCAGCCTGGAGTAGTTAGACCCCAGTGAGGACAAAAAAAAAAAAAAAAAAAAGAGAAGGTTGATGTGCTTAAGAAGTAATTCATGTGGTGTCGGGCAGTAGTGCAGCGGGTTAAGCTCACGTGGCACAAAGCCCAAGGACCGGTGTAAGGATCCTGGTTCGAGCCCCCGGATCCCCACCTGCAGGGGAGTCACTTCACAGGCGGTGAGAAGCAGGTCTGCAGGTGTCTATCTTTCTCTCCCCCTCTGTCTTCCCTTCCTCTCTCCATTTCTCTCTGTTCCTATCCAACAACAAATGACATCAACAACAATAATAATAGCCACAACAAAGCTACAACAACAAGTGCAACAAAAGGGGGAGAAAATGGTCTCCAGGAGCAGTGGATTCATGGTGCAGGCACCGAGCCCCAGCAATAACCCTGGAGGCAAAAAAAAAAAAGAAGTAATTCACTAAGCAGAGAAATGTTAGCTCAACTGGTAGAGAGCAGGACTCGCATGTCTGACACTTCTGGTTTTATCCCTGCACTGAATGTAAATGCACCATGCTCTGGCTTCTCTCTCTCTTCCATTCTCATGTGAAACTTTATCTCATGTGAAATGAAGAAAATAAATCTTTTTTTAAAAAAAAGAGAAGTGATTGATTTACTGTTTTGGATATGCAGGACGACTTAGATCATCACTATTGGCTCATTTATTCATCAGCTTATCAAACAATTTTATTTAACACCTGCTGTGTGCTGGACTGTAGACTAAGTACAAGTGATAATGATACAGTTCAAAGTGGGAAGTATTGCAAGGTTGCATCAAGAGAATAGATGAGAGTGTAGGCCTTAGAGACAGCTGTGTGAAAGGGTGGACAGGACCCTGTCAGCTGGCAGACTGTGTGACTGCCCTTCTCACCCATCTATCCACCACTCTGCCTAAGCCCTGATCCTCAGTAAAAGAGAAAGATGGTTTACTTGAGATATGAATCCACCATCTTCTTGGGTCCACTATCACCTGACAACAAGCTAGTTATCTTTGTACAACCCTTGTTCTATTTTATTTTTGAAATATGTTTTGTTTTATTTTAGTGAGGGAGAGAGAGAGAGAAATAGAGACAGGGAAGGCAAAACAGCTCACTTAAATAATGTGTTGCTTTGGCATATATGTAACATAGGTTTGGGCCCATTCCCATGGCACTGAGGAAGCTTTGGTGCTGTGGTCTCTTTCAACTACTCCTCTCTTGCTCTCTTCCTATCTATCTGAAAAATAAATAAAGCAAACTGCCAGGAGAGCCTGAGGGGGGCTTCTTCCCAAGCAAGTGCTCTCTGGGTTGGAGAGAATGCGACTGGAGCCAACCTAGGCTGCTGCGTGGGAGAGGGATCAGGAACCCGTCTTGGCAGGAGAGAGACTCTGGGACTCTCAGAGCTGGAAGGCAATCCCATGTGTCTTTAATCAGAAGAGCAGCTGTATTTATACTCGCCAAGAAGGAAATAGTAGGGTGTGAAAACAGGATGTGCTGTAGAGAGGGTGGAGCGAAAAGAGAGTGGTGGAAAACAGGGTGTGACTAGGAGAGGGGGCAGAGCCAAAAGAGAGTGCTAACCAGTGCGATGAAACCAGTTCCCTGCAGGCAGGATGGTTCTCAGGTAAAGAGTGATTATGTAAATAGACCACAGTGTTAAGCAGGGGGGAGCTGGTGTACTGCCCAACAGCAAACAATGAGAGAAAAAGACAAACAGAACTCGGGTTCTGTAATCAGCTTGCTTAGACATACACATTCTGAGGACATAACTACTTACCCACTGTGTGGTCGTGACAAGACACTTCATCTCAGAGTTTCAGTTATATTGTCTGTAAAACAGAAATATCATTTTCTACTTTCTATTTAGTTGAGTTAAAAATTAAATGAGACATTATATGCAACAAAAAAACTCAGAATAATGTGTTTCTTATAATAAGTATTCAAAGAAAAGTGACTGTGTGGTGGCATAAGCAGGTTATATAAGCCCTGTGAATTGGTGATAGTAAGTTGAATTTTAAATAAAGTCTGGGCTGGGCAATTATCTTTAATAGACAAAAAGGGAGTGTGATATTCCAAAAAGTGGGAATAGCATTTTAAATGTCCTAAGAAGGAAGATAGTGTCGTTTCTGTGACCAGCAACAATAGCCCATCCTAGCACGTAGGAATCACAGAAGAGTACCAATATAAAATGAACATTTCCCTGTAATTCCATCCTCCACAGATAATCACTGAGTAATTGCCAGTTTCCTTTTAAGCTATATCAAGCTCAAATATTAAAGCAATATCCCATAGTCTACTTTTTAGTTAGAAATTCATTATGAAAATTTTCACATTACTCTTCAGCAGAACATTTAAAAACTATTTCTTACTGCAGGCCACTCTGGGTTCCCCCCTCCCTCTGGCCACAAGGGGCAAGGGTCAGAGCATCTCCCCAGGGAGTCCCGGGGTAACTCTGCGTGTCAGGGGCAATGTGTGCAGAGAGAATCTCAGATTCATTCAACTCCGGGGGCAGTCTCAGAAAGGTGGGCAACCCATTTATTGAAAGAAAAGGCAGGCAGATATACCCCTAACTTGGCGGGTGTGGGGGGGCTGAGGTAACCATTAACCCAAACACAAAGCAATACAATGCATAGTCACATTTTGGCCAGCAGACTAATCATAAGTAAAAGGTTACCATACAAGGTTTGGTCACAAGCTTTACAATGTACATTTTTCTGGAGGTAGATTGCAGGCACTTTAGGGCAGCGGGGGAGGGGGGAGAAGGGAAGGCAGCTGAGCAATCAGGATGCTTTAAGGTTAACCGCACACAGTAATCCATGGCTTTTAATTAAAGAAGGAAAGGGGAGGGGTCGGGTGGTGGCACAGCGGGTTAAGCGCACATGGTGCAAGGTGCAAGGCCCAGCACAAGGATCCCGGTTTGAGTCCCCGGATCCCCACCTGCAGGGGAGTCGCTTCACAGGTGGTGAAGCAGATCTGCAGATGTCTCTCTTTCTCTCCCCTTCTGTCTTCCCCTCCTCTCTCCATTTCTCTCTGTCCTAGCCAACAACAAATGACATCAACAAAATAACCATAATAACCACAACAAGGCTACAACAACAAGGGCAACAAAAGGGGAAAAATGGCCTCCAGGAGCGGTGGATTCATGGTGCAGGCACCGAGCCCAGCAATAACCCTGGAGGAAAAAAGAAAAAGAAAAAAAGAAGAAGGAAAGGGGGGAGGTGGCACGCTCATGTCCAGGGGTCCAGCCATCCTAAATTACAGAGACGGGGGGGCGGGAGGGACCTGACATATCTCAATGCACAGGGGGGAGAGTTTGGGGTCAGACCCACTCAGACCTCATGGAAACTACAGCCTGGACTTTCCGGGACAGAGGGCCCATTCTCCAACATGTTATTAATAGAATATTACAAGATTTTACCATCACCATGTAGAGCCCCACACCACACTCACCACCAGAGTTCTGCATCATCACCCTTCCACCTCCCAAAGAGAACCACCATCATTCTCAAAAATCATAGAAGCAGTCTGCTTGCTTCTGAGCTTTTGTTGTTGTTATTATTTTTTTGGGGGGGCAAGTTCATGTGTATCAGATCTCTAGATTCCACATATGTGTGAAATCATCTGGTAGTTATCTTTTATCCCTTTACTTATTTCACTCAGCATAACTGCCTTCAGTTCTATCTATTATGTCCCAACGGACAAGATATTATATTTTTTGATTGCAGAGTAGTATTCCATGGAATATAGATCCCAACACTTTTTCAGCCAGTCACCTGTAGATGGGCATTTAGGCTGCTTCTACTCTTTGGCTAGTGTGAATAATGCAGCTATGAACATAGGGGTGTATATGTCCTTTCTAATTAGTACAGCAGAACATTTTTAGCAGTTCCATAAAGTTCCATTGCAAGTTTTAAGCAACATGCTCATTCATATATGGTTAGTATCTTTTAATTATTTCCCTTGAAAAATTTTGTAAAATTAAAACTTCTAAGTTAAAGTACATGCCCATTTTAAAGCTTCTGAGATGTATAAGAACAGTCTTCTTAAGGGCTTCCTGATTGCATATTTTAATTATGATAATGCAGATATTTAGTATGAGATAGAAGTCTATTCAGGAGTAATTTTTTAAAGATTATTCATTTATTTATTTGAAAGGTAGGAGGAAAGGCCAGGTGGTGGCGCACCTGGTTGAACACACATGTTACAACACACAAGGAGCCAGGTTCAAGCCCCTTGTCCCCACATGCAGGGAGAAAGCTTTGCAAGTGGTGAAGCAGTGTTGCAGGTGTGTGTCTCTGTCTCTCCTTCTCTATCACACCACTCCTTCTTGATTTCTGGCTGTCTCTATCCAATAAATAAAATAAAGATAAAAAATTTAAAAAGAAAGAAAGAAAGGTAGGAGGAGAAAGAGAAAGAACCAGGTATTACTCTGGTACATGTGCTGCCAGGGATCAAACTCAGGAACTCATGCTTCAGAGTCTAATTCTTTATCTATTGTGCCACCTCCCAGATCACAGGAGGAAATTTTTAGGGGTAAGCTCAACTGGGGACACAGTAGTCAATCCCATGTCCAGTTGGAAAGAAACCAGGAAGAGAGGAAAATGATGTTCAGTTTTGCCAGTTCTTAGACTTACAGTCTTATTTTTAAATGTCTTTGTTGAGGGATGCATTGTTTACAGTTGATAGTAAAATACAATAGTTTGTACATGTGTAATATTTCCCAGTTTTCCACATAACAATACAACCCCCACTAGGCCCTCCTCTGCCACCATGTTCCAGGACTTAACTTTTACCTATTCTTATTATTGGGGTTTTGTTGCTGTTTGTTTTGGTTTTTGATAGAGGCAGAGAAGCAGACAGAGAGTGAGAGACCACAGCATCAAGGCTCCCTTCCATATGGTAGGGGCAAGGTTTCAACCTGGGTTACACACATGGCAAAACAGTGCTGATTATTTCTTCTATAGAAAGGTATTCCTTTAAGCGCAGGTGGCACAAAGCGCAAGGATCGGCATGAGGATCCAGGTTCGAGTCCCCGGCTCTCCACTTGCAGGGGAGTCACTTTACAGGCGGTGAAGCAGGTCTGCAGGTGTCTATCTTTCTCTCCCCTTCTCTGTCTTCCCCTCCTCTCTCCATTTCTCTCTGTCCTATCTAACAAGGATGACATCATCAACAACAACAGTAATAACTAGAACAACAATGAAAAACAACAAGGGCAACAAAAAGGGAAAATAAATAAATATATAAAAAAAGAAAGGTATTCCTTTTGTCTAGTAAGTTAGTTTGCATCATGCTAAGTCTATTTCCTTTATTGACTATACTGTCTACTTCTTTCTTCCTTCCTTTCCTTCTCTCTTGTTGGAAATACATTGTCTACTGACCGTAAGCAAAAGGAATTATGGGCTATTTACATACTTAGCATATGGATGAGGTCACGAGCAAATGACAGATGCAAACTTGTGAGGGATTGTGGGTACTACAGACTATTTAATCAAACCTCTGGCATAGTCCAGCCCCCTCTTGCCTTTAGCTTTTCGTTTCTTCTTCACTCCCTCTGGTTTGTCCTTCACCTGGCTATCTCTGTCTTCTCCTGGGACCAGTCAGTGCCTGTTGCAGCTGACGCTGGGGAATAATGCTTAAGGACTGTGGCCCACACCTCCACACATGGCTGGCTGTTCTTATTTTGCTACTGCAGTTTTTATGTACCTAATAAACCTGCCACTTAATAAACATCAGAACTAAATCCCCCAGAAGTTTTGACTTTTTTAATTACAATCTCTTTTGGAGCGAGGCAAAGAGAAATTGATAGGGAAAGGGGGGAGATAGAGAGGGAGAGAAAAAGAGACAGACATGCAGCACTGCTTCACCATGCTTGTAAGAGAGGCCCAGGGGCTTGAACCAGGTACTTGCACATGGTATCATGTACATTCATCTGGGTGTACTGTGCCCAGCTCTCCCCATCCCATCTGCCTCCTATTTCATGTTCACTTCTCACTTCCTTCTTCAGTAGGACAGTAGGTGTTTGAGATTATTAGCAAATGAATTACGTCACACAGAGAAGGGAAGTTATAAAAGCAGGGACTTGGAGCAGCTGGCTCTCTCTTTGGCTGCTGCTTCTTCTCCTGGTCAGAAGCATCTCGATGGAGATGCTCCAGGTATCCGCCATGACTACTTCTCCTGGGAACTGAACACCTGTGACTCTGCTAGCCAGTAAATTTTTAGACCATGAGAAACCTATATACCTCAGCTGATAATTGTTTATCTTATGGGACTGAACTTTCTATACTCAGACTTTATGGGTCTAGCATACTCTTTTAAAAAAATATATTTGTTTATTTATTTATTCCCTTTGTTTTATTGTTGTAATTATTCTTGCCATCATTGTTGGATAGGACAGAGATAAATGGAGAGAGGAAGGGAAGACAGAGAGGGGGAGAGAAAGACAAACATCTGCAGACCTGCTTCATCGCCTGTGAAGCGACTCCCCTGCAGGTGGGGAGCCAGGGGCTTGAACCAGGATCCTTATGCTGGTCCTTGAGCTTTGTGCCACATACGTTTAATCCACTGCACTACTGCACGACTCCCAGGCCTAGCGTACTCTTTTTTTAAAAAACATATTTATTTATTTATTCCCTTTTGTTGCCCTTGTTCTTTTATTGTTGTAGTTATTATTGTCATCGTTGTTGGATAGGACAGAGAGAAATGAAGAGAGGAGGGGAAGACAGAGAAGGGGAGAGAAAGACAGACACCTGCAGAATTGCTTCACCACCTGTGAAGCGACTCTCCTGTAGGTGGGGAGCTGGGGGCTCGAACTGGGATCCTTACTCCTGTCCTTGCACTTTGCGCCATGTGCACATAACCCACTGCACTATAGCCCGACTCCCCCTAGCATACTCTTAACCCCTGATGATAATTGCTTATTTTGCCTTTTACCCATTTCACCCTAATAAAACCTTGTATTGTTACTATTCCCAGCTCTCCACTGTGACTCCTTAAGCACCAAAGTCCTATGTCTCTAGTTTATGTCTCTAGTTACAACACAGCCTCTAAGCCACCCCCTTTTTTATTTATTTTATTTTTGAAAGAGACGCACAGAGAGAAAGAGACAGAGAGAGAAACCTAAGCACCCCCTTTTTTAAGTTAAAGTTTCGACAAGTCTGCATGAAAGTGAATTTCACATTAGCTCCTGAAGCTTCTATCCTGAAGTGGGAACAGACCTAAACAGGGGTCTTCATACATGGTAATAAGTTCTCTCTATGGGGTGCGACACCACCCACAACTAACAATGTCCTTTTTTTTTTTTATTGGTTTTTCTTTGTCAAAAAATATTTATTTCCTTATTTTATGAGACAGCAAGATCACAGCATTTCTATTGCAAACAATATGCTGAGGCTGGAACCCAGAACTTCCCACAGACCAGTGCCTGCTGTCTGCGCACTGACCCACATTCCCAGCTTCCTCGTGTGTACTTGGAACATAATATATACACTTTTAAAGATTAAACGTTTTCTTTTCTTAACTCCATTAGCTTTTCATTTTTTTATTATCTGTATTTATTTATTGGATAGAGACAGCCAGAAATCGAGAGGGAAGGTGGAGACAGGGTAGACTGTCACTAAGGGAACAGTCATTGAGCTGGCCCGAGAGCAGCTAGATCACTGAGTGTAGAACTGTAGCGAAATGTCTGAACTAAAAAAAATAAATATCTATGTACCAGCTGAACAGACAATAATGTAAACTATGTAAATAGATCAGCTATTCCAGAAAAAAAAAATTAAAAAGTATGAAGACCAGCCAACCAAAAAGATTCATAAAGATAAAGGCAAAAGAGCCTTCATAAGATACTGAGAAGTAGGGGGGCTAGGTAGTGGCACAACTGGTAGAGTGCTCAAGGACCAGGGTTCAAGCCCTCAGTCCCACCTTCAGAGGGAGAGCTTTGTGAGTGGTGAAGCAGGGCTGTAGGTGTCCCTCTCCCTTTCTATCTCCCCCTTCCCTCTCAATTTCTGGCTGTCTCTATCCAATAAATAAATAAAGATAATACAAAAAAAAAGATACTGGGAAGACTGGCAAAAAAAAAAAGTGTATATATGTGGGCATGTGCAAAGGGGTAGTGATTCCATGAGGCTATGATGGGAGCCAGAATTATATCATGAGTAAAGACTAGGAGCATTGTCAAGAAAGTGAAATACTATCAGACAAAGAAAATAAGATCTGAAGCAAAGAGTTATGTTTCTGCTTAAATGCCTTCAAAGATTCTACTTCCCTGCAGAGAAATATTCACAAGCACAGTATGATAGTCAGAGACTGCTCAGGAAAGCCCAGGGCAGGTAATTTTTTTTTTTTAAGAGTGTATCTAACATCAGTAACTGGTTAGACAGTTCCCATATGGAGACTGAAAGAGCAAATGGAAGCTCTGTAGTAGTCTGAAGAATAAAAGTTGCAGGAAGCCATTGTTTTTTGTTTGTTTATTTGTTTTAATGGGGATCCTACAGAGAAAATATTGTATTTCTAGATTTGGGGAACTTGAGAGAAGTTCTGGGGGGTTTAGGATTCAGATTCCTTGAATGTAAACTGAGGCCAGAGAATCAGACCTTGGATTATGCAAAGACTTTCAAGACCCATCTGGAGAGACATGCTTAGCACAGCGGCCTCCTACATTGCCAAAAGGGTTGTCACTAATTACTGGCATCCACAGGACATAGAAAAGTTGAAAGCAGCTGTTTTGAAAATAAACTGCCCCACTCTCCGAAGGGAGGCTGGGTCAACATATTCAGTCACCCAAGGAAGATGGGTCCTGAAATGAGTGTAGCCTAGAATGTTCACAGCTATGACCCTGGAATGTGAGCTCAGGCCTATAGGGATGCAGAGGTTACACAGGCTCCTGTGCTGAATATGAATAAACATGGGCCCTAGGTCAGATGGATGGGGTTTATTTACAGTTAAAGGTACTTATATGCTTTCCCCACATTTGGGAGTTACTCTCTTCCCTGATGCAGCTTTCTAGTTCTATTCCCAACTCTGACATCATCTTTTCAGACGATATTTTTAGCTCACTTTCATGTTATCACTGGGGTTCAGGCAAAAATCAGTAAAGTCACAGCCCCCGTTGAATAAACCTAAAATAAACTTCCTAGCTTCTTCCAACATGAAGACCTCAAATTTCATCTGGTACATTCTTACCCTTTGGTTCCTGATTACTAAACAATTTGCTCTGCTTTGTATCTTAATGTTTTTCAGCCAGCAAGTTGCAGATGCTACCATGATGCCAACCTGACTTCCTGGGTAGACAACCCCACCAATATGTCCTGGAACCCCACCTCTCCAGAGCCCTGCTACACTAGGGAAAGAGAGAGACAGGCTGGGAGTGTGCTGAACCTGTCAACACCCATGTCCAGTGGAGAAACAATTACAGAAGCCAGAACTCCCACTTTCTGCATCCCATAAAGATCATTGGTCCATATTCCCAGAAGGATAAAGAACAAGGAACCTCCCAATGGAGGAGATGGGACACAGGACTCTGGTGGTGGGAGCTGTATGGATTATACCCCTCTTATTCCACAGTCTTGCCAATCATTATTCTTCCCTGATCCAGCTTTCTGGCCCTTTTTTCAACTATGACACCATCTCCCCAGACAATAACCTGTGTCCACCTAGATATCAGATGTCAGGCAAAGGCAAAAACTAGTAAAGGCATGGGCCCTTGGAGATGGCAAGAGGACAGAAGTCAACTCCCTTCCCTTTTCACTCTCCAGTCTTTTCCCAGGGTTTCCCACTAGCAAAAGCTGACAGGAAGGCAGCTGGAAAGGATACTGAGAAATGCAATTTGCAAAGTCTCAGGCCAGCATCACAGACTAGACATAAATGGCTGGCCTACTTGCAGAAACATGGCAGATTCAAAAAAAAAAAACAAACAGCCAGCCCACATGGCATGCAAGATCCTGTATAATCTGTATCCACAAAACAATGTAGCTTGAGCTTCAAGATCCAGCTTTACCACTTACCATCTGTGCAGAACCCAAGCAAGTTATATGTGTCTACGCTTCTCATTCCTCTTCTCTGAAATGAAAATTTGGAAGTGTATGTACTATTGTCTTATTGTACTCCATGTGCAACCCACAAGTGAAGTAGAGCCTGAAAATAATATATTTTTAAGATTAAGCATCAGTAACACACACAACCATTGGTAAGGGAAAGAAAAATAAAACTACTTAAAAAGAAAAAGGGAGAAAGTCATGGACTCAAATCAGGCCATTCCCTGACCCCCAGAGAAGACATGGAGAGCAGTTAACTCAAGTCGTCTCTAAAATCTAAACTCCCTCCCTCTCAGTGCGCTTTCAGTGTTTAATAAAGACTCCTCCCACTTCCTCTTACCAGTAGGACTTCAGTCAGTCAATATTTGGAAAGCTTGGGCCTTCTTTTCTTCAGTGTAGGATATATAAAAAGGCTTTAAGGAGAATTTTCTTCTTAACTTGGAGATCTTTTCTTAAAAGACAAGTGTTTTAATGGCTAACTAATGTCCTCTTGGTACAGACAGATACCTTAAACTTTTTATATATCGTTCTTTAAATTTTTATATATAGTTAGAATTGTAATCCTAATAGACATCTAGATTATAGGCTTTTCTTAACAATAATGTTATTTATACTAGAGTTCCTTTCCCTCCCCAACCAATAGGTGTAAAAATTTCTCTTTTTTAACAGTAACAATAATAGCTATAGGTCAAATTTTTCAGCTTAACAATAGTAATTGTTAACTAGAATTTTTTTACCAGGGTTATCACTAGAGCTCAGTGCCAGCACTATGAATCCATTGCTCCTGAAGGGAATTTTTCCCTTTTTCTAATTTTTTATTTTTTTTATTAGATAGGACAGAGAGAAATTGAGAGCAGGCAGAAAAATGGAAAGAGAGAGAGAGGGAGAGAAAAGATAGATACCTGCAAACTTGCTTCACCACTGCTGAAGTGGACCCCCTGCAAGGGGGAGGAGAGGGCTTGAACCCAGGTCCTTGCACTTGGTAATATCAGCTTAACCAGGTGCACCAATGCCAGGCCCCTTAACTAGAATTTCTTACCAATAACTTTTTATCTCCACTTACTCAGTTACAGGAGGATTTCATGTACAAAAGCACACAACAAAAATTAATGAATTGCTGGGGAAAAAAAAATCAGGCAACGCCCTACTCCCCCCCCCCCCCAAAGCTGTGAAATCTGCATCCAGAACACTAACAAAAGCAATAGTTAGAGGTCTGGCTAGATAGCTCACTAGCTCACCTTGGGCATGACTTCTTTGCCGTGCACACGGCCCATACTTGAGACCAGACTCCGCTGCACTTAAGAAAGCTTCTGCTGGGAGTTGGGCGGTAGCACAGCAGGTTAAGCGCAGGTGGCGCAAAGCACAAGGACCAGCATAAGGAAGAAAGCTTCTGCTGTGGCATAACTTTATAAATATGGCTTCCTTCCAGGCTGATGAAATGGCAACAACTCCAAGAGATAAGCCAGAGAAGCCACCCCCTCCCCTCACCTCCATCTTTAGAGTTTAGGGCTTTAATAAGCGAAAAGTTTGTGTCTTAACTGCTAGTCCCCTGATTTAAGAATCCCAATAAGGCTCCTTGTTCTACTCCAGGTAGAAAACATAAACAAACTCCTGTCTCCATACCTGGTAAATGAAGTAAGATAGGAAGCTACCCCCTGACACCACCTTGAAGGCAACAAATGTCTGTCTCTGCTCACCCAGCAGAGTCCAAATGGGAAATCCCAATAGAAATATGTAAGTAGTGAGCCCTTGTCCTTTGTCAATGTGCCTCCTGTCTCACTTTGTAGGCAGTTGTATCCTTTATCCTGTGTGCCCATTCCTTCCCTAGGTGACTGTTACTTAGCCTATTTAAGAAACTGTGTAACTTTTGCTTCCTGTTGATTTATTCTTTTGGGCCCCCTCACCCTTACTGACCAGAAGACTGCAAATATACTTTTCTCTAAAGAAATCTTCAGCTGCAGTGCTGTAATTAATGGCTCTTCCTCACTGTTTTCCATCTTTCTTGCTATTTGGAAAAGTCAGCTCAGAGTAGTGAGTGTCCAATGACAAAAATTCTTTTTAAAAAGTAACAGTCAGTCGGAATCTTGGGGAGACGATCGAGATGATACAGTCAGGCCATGACACATAGCTGGATGATACAGTCAGGCCATGACACATAGCTGAAGGCTGCTTCTGAGAATATTTTAAGGCATGAAATTATACAGTGAAAGTGCATTCATATAGGAGCATAGAAAATATAGAGGGACGCGGAGCTCTGAGCCAACCGATTGCAATGAGCATAGACAGTGAAGGAAATGTACCTGACAGGCACCAGAATACCCTTGAAGGCTGGGCTTTCCAGAGATCGAGCCTGAAACAGGCTCTCATTTCTAACTTCTTAAAAATAGAGCAGTAAGGACCCCAGCTTTAACCACAGTTGAGTTGAGAGCTTTCTCATTTCCTGCAGAAAGTTCTCATTTTACACCTAGTCTTTCGTTACCTTGTGTAGGAAAAAGCTGTGTCAGTACTAACTCAAATTTATTTGACTGAAACTATCCCTCATTATCTAATCAAGTGTGAGTTATCTGGAATTGTAAAAACACATATTGGAGCAGAACGATCTATACTGATGTCAGTGTCTTGTAGGAAATAAATAGGGAATAACAGGCAAAATGCTGTGTAGAATGGTTGGACCCTAGGAAAATGTTAACATTACTGCTGCTGTTCTGAGGTCTTCTCTTCAGCTGCTTTCCCTATGCTACCGAAACATATTTCCATTCCCACTCCAGCCAATCTAAGGCACGTATAGTAATAGCCTGTGTTGGAGTCTTACGATTCCATGCATGTGCTTGAGTTCTGCCTCTGCTTAATGTCCATCAACCACCTTGGTCCTTATCCTTACCCAAACCGACTAGTTCTCATGCCTATCTACCCGTGTGCTAAAGAAATATTTCCTGATGTTCTTTGGTCTGCACTCCTAGAGAGCCCTGAGCAGCCGTCTAGAGACTGACTCCTCTCTTTCTCACCAATGACTTAGAGCTGTGCCACAGAATTCTTGCTTACACTAGTATAGAAATTGTTGCAGGGGAGATGGAGGGAACAAGGCAAAGGGCACAGAGGTTCCCTTTAAGCTCCACTGATATGATTCATTCCCATGAATATCCATGTGGGAAAACCACAAGAGATGCTGTCAGTTTCAGAAAGACCAATGTTTACTGAAGCAGAGCAGAGATAGGAAAGGCAGAAAGGAAATAAATTCAAGGGCAAGTCACAGGATGAGGGCAGCCCAAGTTTCTGGGCTACCCAACTTAAATAGTGGATTCAGGGGATGTCGAATGAGACTCTGGGGTCATCATTTGTCCTTACTCAGCTTTTGCAGTCTTTTTCTCAGTCTGATAAGTGTAAACACATTTCCACACACTGCCCATGCCCAGAGCTCCATATCTAATCCCCTCCCCTGATAGCTTCCCTATTCTTTATCCCTCTGGGAGTATAAACCCAGGATCATTGTGGGGTACAGAAGGTGAAAAGGCTGGCTTCTATAACTGCTTTTCCACTGAACATGGTGAAGATAATATTTACCAGATGAGATTTAAAAAACGGTATAGAGGGGGTCAGGCAGTGGCGCACCAGGCTAAATGCATATAGTATTAAGTATAAGGACCCACACAAGGATTCCAGTTTGAGCCCCTGGCTCCCCACCTGCGGAAATGGGGAGGGGGAGGTCACTTCACAAGCGGTGAAGCAGGTCTGCAGATGTTTGTCTTTCTTTCTTCCTCTTTCTCTCCCCCTCCTCTCAATTTCTCTCTATCCTATCCAAATAATGTAAAAAATGGCTACCAGTAGCAGTGGATTTGTAGTGCATGCACCAAGGAATAGAACACTTTGTTCACTGTCTCTTATATAGTAAGAATTTAGCTGCCATCTTTCTGCCATTTTCCCTGGCTTCCAAGCTTACAGGGTCTAAGCTGAATCACAGAAGATTAATGACAAGTGCAGCATGCCCCTTGTATTGGTGGTGGTTGGCACTCAGGAGATAATCAGCATATATAAACAGAGATCTCATGCCTGCCTGGTTAAGAATTTAGTCAAATGGATTTTTAAACATCCTTTAGTCTTCATAAGAAGATCTGTATAATTCTGTTAAATAACAATGTCAAATTTGGTCAAAATAAAATTTTGGTCTAGCCTATCTCTAGTAGCACTACAATTCTATTTGTAAAAAATATATATATTTAAAATATTTTGTTCAGCAATTATGTCTTTTTAAATTCCAACATGCATTAAGTCCAAGCAATATTAAAGAGGGTATCTTGGGTGGAGGGTTGATAGCATAATGGTTATGCAAACAGACTCTCATGCCTGAGGCTCCAAATTCCCAGGTTCAATCCCCCGCACCACCATAAGCCAGAGCTGAACAGTGCTCTGGCTAAAAAAAAAAAAAAAAAAAAAATTAAAGAGGGTGTCTTATAAGTTAAACTCATTACCTTAAGCAGTCTGCCAGGGTTAAGAAATGTCCTAGGAGGGTAATTTTGGAGTAAAGTAAGTAAAACCCTTTACATTTTCAGTTTAAAATAATAATAATAATGAAACAGCTAAGCCACATACAACTTTGTGAAAACTCAAATCTGGGCTAGGAAGTTACGTTACCACTTGGAATTAAGAGTACTGACCTTTAACAGCCTAATATATATTGAAGAGATTACACTGACATTTGACTTAGCTTTTTCTTAAGGTTAAAACTGGAGCTTATAGAATTAATTAACATTTATTGACTTACTTAACCAAGGTAATAAACATTCTAAGATTAAAGCTTTTAGATAAAACGAAGTCTCATTTAGAAAGCTAGACATGTTTTGTGACAATGCTCCTCAAAATTTAAGATGCCAGGGGATTGAATTATGATGTGGAAAACTGTGAAATGTTATGCATGTACCAACTATTGTGTTTTGCTCTCAACTGTAAACCATTAATCCCCCAATAAGGAAATAAAAAAAAGAAAGAATGTAAGATGCCAAAAAAATCTGAATATGTGTGGGTTAAATTACTTCCTTTTTTTTTTACCAGAGCACTGCTCAGCTCTGGCTTATGGTGGTATGGTGGATTGAAACTAGAGCCTTGGAGTCTCAGCATGACAGTTTTTTTGTATAACCATTATGCCATCTCCACCTACCCTGGATTAATTTTCCACAGAGTTCTAATATTTTGTAGCCACTCAGAACATTCCAGATCTCTTACTGATTACACACTCTTTCAGTTTTAGAGATTCGAGGATGAAGAGCTGTCACATAACAAACATTTAAAATAATTTGATATTTGCTCTTAAAATGTTTTTATTTAGATTAACAGAAAGAACATTTTTGCCTTTATATTATCATAAATATGGGGTGGTGGTGCTTAAATTGCTTATAGCACCCTGATACATTGGATCAACCTTCTCGTGGTGCATCCCGTGAGTACCCATTCATTGGGGAAACTGACGATCCTTCCTAGCCGACTGAATCCACGTGGATCCCAGTCACTTTCAAAGCCAGCAACAAGCAGCTCCTGACAGCTTTCAACCTGACCTGTTGACTGGCTACGGAAGAAGGGCAAACACTAGAAGAAGGAGAAGCACCCTGAAGCCAAGGCAGGAGGCTCAAAGCTGACTCACATCACCACCACCACCACCACCAGCCCCCTATAGGGTGGCTATGGAGGAAGGGAGCCATGCTTGTTTCCCCAACATTTAAAAGTTTGTCACGCATTATCTCAACAAAGAATTGAGAGCATGATTTTCAGGAATTTTAAATTTTATTTGGAAAATTGAGGACATTCACATGCTAGGATGAGAGAGAGTGAGAGAGAAAAACAGAGGGAGAAAGAGAGAGAGAGACAGAGAGAGAGAGAGAGACCAGTACTCACATGATGACCTGAGCTGAGGACAAGCCATGCCCAGAGGTTTTTTAACACCCAAGCCCCGCCTTCACCTTTCTAAGCCACACCTGTCACCAATCCCATTTTCTGGCTGGTCCCCTCCAGGACCCTCCTGTCCCTCAACAGGGTAAGTGAAGGGCAGCCTAAGGAACGTATCCAACAGAATTTTTTTGTGGAAAGAAGCCAACAGTTGTGGGCGGGGGGGGGGGGGGGGGAGCCTAAAGCTTACCCTGGGGGTTCAAAGTTAAGTTACAGCTTTTTTTTTTATTATAAGAGCTGTTAAGACTAGAAGCAGGGAGTTGGGCGGTAGTGCAGCAGTGAAGCAAGTTTGCACGTGTCTATTTCTCTCTCCCCTCTCTGTCTTCCCCTCCTCTCTCCAGTTCTCTCTGTCCTATCTAATAATGACAACATCAATCACAACAACAATAATAACTACAACAACAATAAAACAAACAAGAGCAACAAAAGGGCAAATAAATAAAAAATAATTTTTTAAAAAAGACTAGAAGCAAAACCTAGTTGTATTTCATGCGGTGTGCCTACCAGAACCTTCTAGCCCTGACCTCAGCTGTGCAGATTTAAAATGACTGAGCCTCTTCCTTTTTTCCTCTGCTGTACATCCAAGGAACCTGGCCCTAAGGAAGAGAGAAGTGGTGGTGGCAATGAGGAAGAAAGTGAAGTGACGTGTTGCCTGTGAGGGGGGCAGCTGGAGGAGGGAATGTGAGCAGATTACAGAATTCGCCTACATGCTGTATTTGCCTATCTTTTCCCTCGCAGGAGCAGAAGAGATCTAATTGCAAAATTAGATCTTGAGGCCACACAACACTGCACCCAAAGGAAAGATAGAGGAAACTCCAGTTGGGAGAGCAGAGGAGGTAGCACTTATCAGATCACTCCAAAAGGAAGAAGGGTCCGGCACCTGCCCTCCCTGCGGAGCACCCAGAGCCGGGACTGCCCCACTCTCTGAAGGGAGGGGTCAGCTTTTCCTCAGTTGGTGCCATGTCAATGGACATAATGTTTATGAAAATACCTTTTATTATTTATTTATTTCATTTTAACAAGAGAGATACAGAGATAAAGATAGAGAGACACAGATGGGGTGGGGTGGAGGAGGGCACTGTTCACTTCTGGCTTATGACGGTACCAGGGTTTGATACTGGGACTTCAGAGTTTCAGGCATGAAACTGTTTTGCATAATCATGATGCTGTCTCCCCTACCCTAGACATGTTTTGATCTGTTAGGATTATTTTCTTTTTTATCAATACATATGATGAGAGAGTGAGAGAGTATTGTTATATGGAAAACTGGGAAATGTTATTCATGTACAAACTACTGTATTTACTGTCAAATGTAAAACATTAGAAATAAATAAATAAAATAATAAAAAATACATATGCTTTAATAAACCTCTTTGGCAGCAAAAAGAAAAAAGAAAACAAAATATATGAAAAAGAAAGAAAAGGTTCCTATTTTGTAAGTTTCTTTTTAAAAATATTTTATTTATTTTATTTTTGAGAGAGATGCAGAGAGAGAAACACACAGACAGAAATACCAGAGCACTGCTCAGCTCTGGCTTATGGTGGTGTGGGGGATTGAACCTGGGATGTCGGAGCCTCAGGCATGAGTCTGTTTGTATCACCATTATGCTATCTCCCCCGCACTAAATGTTTTTTAAATTTGTTTATTATCTTTATTTATTGGATAGAGACAGCCAGAAACTGAGAGGGTAAGGGGACACAGAGAGGAAGAGAGAAAGAGAGACCCCTGCAGCACTGCTTCACCATTGAAAATCTTTCCCCCTGCAGGCAGGGATGGTGAGCTTGAACCCTGGTTCTGCAAACTGTCATGTACCTCAACCAGGTGCACCACTACCCAGTCCCAAGAAGAGATTCTTGATGCCTTTCTCTCTCTGTCTCTCTCTCTCTCTCATACTGAATGAATAATACCTGATTCTAGCCACTTGCTGTGGTCTATCCCCTAACTTAAAAGGTGTATAATAATAAAGTGTAAATAAATAAGTGACCGTTTCTGTGGCAAATGGGAAGGAGACTGGAGTAAAAGAAGACAAGGGATGAGGGCCAGCGAGTGGGTGAGCTGAACAGAGAGCTGCCGGGAACCCAAGACCAGTTCCAGGGGCATGGAGGCCAGCAGTGCATCCCGCTGAAGGTACTGGAATCAGAGGACCCAAGCTCCTCAGAGCTGGTCTTCTCAAGATGCCCCTCTTAGAAATGCAGATTATTGTCAGCTGAGGACCATGGCAGCCCGGAAAGCTTCAGGACAGCCATTGTTCCCTCGCTTAGCAAAGTAAACTCTGCTTCCCAAACCATCATAAAAGTTAAACACTACTTCTCCAATCCTTGTGTTTTCCAGACTCTAAAAAGAATTCATTGTTACTTCTCAGGCTCCTGTAGATCTGACAGCCTGAGCCTCCTCACCTCTCAAAGTCCCGGATGCACTATTATTATTTTTCATTTGAAAAATGGCCCTTCTGCATCCTGCTGGGTGGCTGGACCCGCATAATTCATATAGCTCTCCCATGCCTGTTTTTGTAACATTTCCTTTACTTCTTCCCTTATCAATCTGCTTCATGTCTGATTGTTGGTCCAGTCTCTGTAGAGGCCAATAGCAGACAGAATAGTTATTCTCACCTGACTCAGCCAAGTTCGCTGTGACATCAGAGAAACCGAATAGCTCTGCCCACCGTCTCCACACAGCTGCCCAGAGTGGACAGCTATGCTGAAATATATTGTGAGAGACGGTCGGGTCTTCTCTTCAAATCAATATGAGTAGAACAACTGTTTAGTACAAAAATGCTTTTTATAAATTGTTATCTGTGACCACCTGTGGCCAGGAGTTCTGTATTCTTTAGGTCAGCTCCTTGCAGAGCTGCTAAGCCTCCAGCAGAGACCCTCAGACTCTTCCTCCTCTCCTTATTTAGGCAACAGGGAGACTGTGAGCTCTGAAGCCCAGCCCAGGGGTGGAGGAGACAGTTCCGCGTCAGGTTATAAAAGACTGGAGAAGGCTGAGGAGAAGGCTGAGGAGAAGGCTGAGGAGAAGGCTGAGGAGAAGGCTGAGGAGAAGGCTGAGGGCGGTGCACTGCTTCCTGACAGCCACTGTTGGTGACACACCCTTTTGCAAAAGAATAAATACCTTGCTTCAGCTCCTTATTTTTTGCCTTGACAAGTCATTTTAATTGGACGCCATTTACAGCAATATGCTGCCCCTGTTCATTGCACATTCATTTTTGGCCCTGACAACTCTGACCTGATCCTGCTGAAAACAAACGTCCCAGAACGTTTTTTTTTGTTGTTGTTGTTTTTATTTAAATTAAGCTTTCACTTTTAAGTAAAAAGATATTATTACACTAGGGGCCAGGCAGTGGTACACCCAGTTGAGCTCATATGTCATCATGCTCAAGGACCTGGGTTCAAGCCTCAGGGTCCCCACCAGCAGGAGGGAAGCTTCATGAGTGGTGAGGCAATGCTGAAAGTCACTTTCTTCCTCTCCTCTTATTAAAATGTATTTATTACATTTATTTATTGGATAGAGATAGCTAGAAATCGAAAGGGGGTTTGAGAGAGGGAGAGATACAAAGACACATACAACACTGCTTTACCAAGCACAAAGCTTTCCCCCTGCAGGTGAGGACCAGGGACTTGAACCTGGGTCCTTGTTCACTATAATGTGTGTGCTCAACCAGGTGCTTTACCACCTGGCCCCATCTCTTCTTCTCAATCTGCCCCATGCCTCAATTTCTTTCTGTCCTATCAAAGAAAGAAAAGATCAAGAAAGGAAGAGAGAGAGAGAGAGAGAGAGAGAAGGGGGTAAATGGCTGTCAGGAGTTGTGGATTTTTCACACAGTCACCGAGTCCTCAGCAATAATCATGGTGGCAATAAAAATAAAAGAAGGGGCCGGGTGGTGGCGCACCTAGTTGAGCACACATGTTACAATGCACAGGGTCCTGGGTTCAAGCCCCTGGTCCCCACCTGCAGGGGAAAGGCTTTGCTAATAGTGAAGCAGGGCTGCAGGGGTCTCTCTTTCTCCCTCTCTTATCACACCCATCCCTCTCCATTTCTGTCTCTATCAAATAAATAAAGATAATACAAGAGTCGGGCGGTAGCGCAGCGTGGCGCAAAGCGCAAGGACCAGCGTAAGGATCCTGGTTCAAGTCCTGGCTCCCCACCTGCAGGGGAGTCGCTTCACAGGCAGTGAAGCAGGTCTGCGGGTGTCTATCTCTTTCTCTCTGCCCTCTCTGTCTTCCCCTCCTCTCTTCATTTCTCTCTGTCCTGTCCGACAACGACAATAATAACTACTACAATAAAACAACAAGGGCAACAAAAGGAAATAAATATTTAAAAAAGATAATACAAATAAAACAAAATGTTATGTGTATGCACTTTATTTCTTACTACCAGCCCTCGCGCCGCCCAACACACACACAATGTGGCATGGAAAAATAGTAGACACTCATGGACACTTTCCAGTCCTGTCATGAACCTTAGCCAGGTACCACAGGAAAATCAAACATTGCTACAGCAGCTTTTACATCAAGGTATTGAAGGGCTGGGCGTGATGGGGGGAGGAGAGAGGTGAGGCTAACTTGGACATTTCCCAGCTCCACCTCGTTGGGTTCATCATGGAATCACTTGAGAAGATTATAAGTTAATACTCATGATAGGCATGCAGTTCCCAACCTCTTTTATTAAGTTATGCAGTAGATATGGTACAGAAATGAAATGAGAAGAAATAGAACTTGGGGATAGGACCGGAGGACCTGGGAAGATTCCTCTAAAGAAAAGCCCTCTCCATGTGTGTGTCCCCTTCTCTTGAATTCTACACACCTGGGCCAGTCTCCTACTGGCCTGTTGGAAACGCCAGGCAAGGTTACCTTACCAAAACTCCTCCCACAGTGAACATCCTTTTGTGCTTAAGTTCCAGCTTCCCATATGAACAGCGTCCTTGTGCTCAACTCCCATGTCCCATGTGTACAAATCGTCTGTGCCCTCAGGCTCTCTCTGTCCATTCCCTGACCTCAAGGAAGGGAACAATCATTGTTTAGGGCCACTGGAATCCACAATGTTGGCAAAGTTATTACTCAAATCAGCCACTAGCCTTGTTCTAAAGAGAGTGATCTTTTAAACTGTGATTAATAGTGGGTTACTGTTGTATGCTTTACATTGAGTTGTTCTAGCTCTCCCCCTGCCAAGAAAATTGGATCAGTCCTGCTAGTTTCGCGGCCCACTTGGCCCCGCCCCTAGGAACCCCGAGAGGGTTCCAGAGTTCCAGAGTTCGAGAGTGCTTGGCGCCGCTGTGGGGGTAAGAGGCAGCAGAGTTCTGTTTGGTGATTAGTTCAGTTTAGTTTATGAATCGTTGTTCTTGAATAAAGAAATACAGCTTCCCTGCCCAGCCGTATATCTCTGGTCGTCTCTGTTATCCGCCCGTGAAGCTAGCCCAGCCAGCTGGAGCCTCCGAATTTTAACAACAGGTTACAATATTTTAAGATGACGATGTCTAGTTTCACACCATACCCACCACCAAAGTTCTGTAACCCTACCCTCCCACTTTCCAGAGATAACCACCATCATTATCACAAGTCTTAGAAACAGTTTGGGGGCCAGGTGGTGATACACCTGGTTGAGCGCACATGTTATAGTGCACAAGAACCCAGGTTCGAGCCCCTGGTCCCCACCTGCAGGGGGAAAGCTTCACGGATGGTGAAGCAGTGTTGCAGGTATCTGTCTCTCTCCCTATCCCCCCCTCCCCTCTCAATTTCTGGCTGTCTCTATCCAATAAATAAAGATAATTTTTTTTTGCCTCCAGGGTTATTGCTGGGTCTCAGTGCCTGCACCATGAATCCACTGCTCCTGGAGGCCATCCCCCCCTTTTTTTGTTGTACCCTTGTTGTGGTTATTATTGTTATTGATGTCCTTCATTGTTGGATAGGACAGAGAGAAATGGAGAGAGGAGGGGAAGACAGAGAGGGGGAGAGAAAGACAGACACCTGCAGACCTGCTTCACCGCCTGTGAAGTGACTCCCCTGCAGGTGGGGAGCCCAGGGCTCGAACCGGAATCCTTACGCCGGTCCTTGCGCTTTGTGCCACCTGCACTTAACCCGCTGCACTACCGCCTGACCCCCAAATAAAGATAATTTAAAAATAAAAGCCTATATGGCAAGGAAAAAAATTCTAAAAAACACAAAACAAAAAAGTTTGCTTGTTTGTGTTTGCGTGTATGTTATAAGCTCATGTGTATCACTTCTTCAGATTCCACAAATGATAGAAACCTGGTAGTTGTCTTTCATCCCTTTACTTATTTTGCTAAGCATGCCCCCCTCCTGTTCTATCCATTTTGGTGCAAAAGACACATTGTTGTCTTCTTCTTATTATTATTACTATTATTATTATTAAGTAGCAGTCCACGGAATATATATCCTGTAATTTCTCAAGCTAGGGAGAAGAGGTTCCTCTCTGAAAAGATTTTCAGAAACACTTGAAAACACAAAAGCAAGCCAAAGATCTCAGAAAACAGGCTCCTTCAGAGCAACTGGAAGTAATCATTGAAGTCACTGCTGAACAAGATGGACTGTGGAAGTGTGAAACACTCGCCTGCCTTACCATAGACAACCAGCAGGTGCCAGCAGATCACAAGGAACGTTATATATTTCTCAGACTTGGCCAAGTCCAGAAGTCGGAACCATACTTTCCCTTTTTATTGATGGTCACTTCCTTTAACATATATATTAAAATATATATTACATATAGGTAAGTTAGTGAATTTTAATCTGTTACTCCATGGTTGTTTCTCCTTTCTTTCTTTTTTCTTCCTTTCTTTCTCTTTTAAATATGATGCAGAGTGAACTGAGTACTTCATGGATATGTAATAATATAACACCAAGAAAAACCTCTCTAGTTCAGTTTTCTTTCTTCCCCTTTCTCTCTCTCTCCCACCCCCTTTCCTTCCTTCTTTCCTTCCTTCCTGCCTTCCTGTCTTTCTTCCTTTCTCTCTTTCTCTTAACCCCTTGGAGAATTGAAATCTTGGAATCATCTATCCCCTCTCCTCACCCATATATTCAAGTTAGGGCTTTGATATTTATACTTTATACATAGATTCCTATAATATATTTATTCTGAAACCGACTAGTTCTGAGTTGTTGGAAGTTTCTCCCATTTATCTTGTTCAACAGCACTGAATAAAAATCTACAAAGAACCAAACACTATCACTGACTCCAGGTGCATAAGAAACCTCATGTCAAGTGTTTGGAAGTGATCGGATTAGCAGGAAAGCAACAGAACGAATGAAACAAACACAATCTTGCGATTTGGACTATGTGTACTTAACTCGGTGCGCCACCACCTGGCCCTGTGAAACATACATAAGCTTGTAAGAAAACTTTTCTCAACACTTAGCCATCCAGCAACTCTCTGAGAGTGAGTCTGAACTGGGCCAAGAGAGAGTGTTGTTGGCCCTCCTGATGACTACAAGAAACTGTAGTCCTCCTGTGTGACTTCCTCACCTGTCTTTACAGGTGTCTGTGCTCTGTGCGGAGGTCTACAAAAATGTCTTACAAAAACTATCACGTTGACAGTCACCTTGTGAGTGAGTGTCCAGCCTCTATATTCTTCCTTTCTTTATTTTGAGGAGGTCCCCTCCTAAGAAACGCACAGGCTGGTGTAGCAAGTTGAAATAGAACACAGATGCCTTATTTAGCATCAATAAAACGAACAGTATGGGAGTCAGGCGGTAGCGCAGCGGGTTAAGCACAGGTGGCGAAAAACGCAAGGACCGGCTTCAGGATCCGGTTCGAGCCCCGAGTTCCTGAGTTCCCCACCTGCAGGGGAGTTGCTTCACAGGCGGTGAAGCAGGTCTGCAGGTGTCTGTCTTTCTCTTCCCCTCTCTGTCAACACCCCCTCCCCTCTCCATTTCTCTCTGTCCTATCCAACAACAATGACATCAACAACAACAATAATAATAACCACAACAATGTTAAACAACAAGATCAAGAAAAGGGAAAATAAATAAATATAAAAAATTAAACAAAATCAGGGGAGGGGGTGGGATATGGAGATTGGGTGGTGGGAATTGTGTGGAATTGTACCCCTCCTACCCTATGGTTTTGTTAATTAATCCTTTCTTAAATAAAAAAGAAAAAAAAATTAAACAAAAAGAAACAATGTAATCATCTTGACCTCTGACCTCGGTCAAATCAAGTCTTTGCAAAGGTGAATTTTAGTTGCAGGTAACACTTTGCCATTACTGCAGTTCCAAAAGCTACATGTTCAACTTGCAAGTCCTAAGCACATATGTCCCCTAATGGCGAAAACACTAGTTTTTATTATATATATATATATATTACCAGAGAACTATTGAGTTCTAGTTTATAAAATGGTGCTGGGAAACTGATCCTGGGACTTTAAAGCCTCAGGCATGGAAGTCTCTTTGCATAACCATTATGCTATCTACCACCTCCCAAGATGTAACTCCTTAGCTGGCAAAAATTTAAAAGCAGGGCTGGGACTTGGGAAGGCAACATAATGGTTATGCAAAAAGACTTTCATCACTGAGGCACCAAAGTTTCCAAGCTCCATCCCCAACACCACCATAAACCAGAGCTGAGCAGTGCTGTGATTTAAAAAAAAAAAAAAAATAGGAAGAAAAAAAAAAAGAGCAAGAGAAAAGGGGAGGGGGAGAAAAAGGATTCTTTCATAATGGGGACCAAGGAGATAGCATAATTATTATGTAAATGACATTCAAGTCTGAGGCTCTGAGCTCCTAGCTTCAGTTCTCTCTGTATCTCTCATTAAATAAAATATTTCTTGGGGAGGAGGGGGAGACAGAGAGAGAGAGAAAGACAGACACCTGCAGACCTGCTTCACTGCTCATGAAACGAACCTCCTTCAGGTGGGGAGCCCGGGGCTAGAACCAGGATCCTTACCCCATCCTTGTGCTTCGCACCACAGTACATGTCTTTAAGAAACTTTTGAGAAAACTGTTGTTCTCATATGTGATGTTTTTCTGGGCAAATCTTTTTTTCTGGCTGACAAGTGTGTCTATTTCCAGCATCTCTTCTACTTCCTGGTAACATTCATTTTGGAGGCATCAACCTCTTGCTCCTGGGAGTCGGATGGTAGTGCCATGGGTTAAGCGCACGTGGCACAGAGTACAAGGACCGGCGTAAGGATCCCAGTTCAAGCCCCCACTCCCTACCACAAGTGGTGAAGCAGGTCTGCAGGTATCTATCTTTCTCTCCCCCTCTCTGTCTTCCCTTCCTCTCTCCATTTCTCTCTGTCCTATCCAACAACAACAACAATAATAACTATAACAATAATGACAAGGGCAACAAAAGGGAAAATAAATATTAAAAAAAAACAAAAACCTCTTGCTCTTAGACCTGATTGTTTTCTCTAAACACTTTCTGTCTTCAGCTCTACTCCCTACAGCCATTCAACCCCTGTTAACCCCCTTATCCAGCAGCACCCTTGGCTTCTGCATTTGGCTGAGTTACTGAATCCAACTGTAAATTTCAGCTGCAGGCAGCTGCTTTGCAAAAGCCACAGGACCAAGATGTGATGTGCGTGGCAGGCAAGCTTATGCCAAGTTATGCTGGGCACCAAGTGCTGATGTTGCTGAGAGTGAAATTCAGGGAATTCAAGGTGGGCGCTGAGCTCCAGAGACTCCAAATGGGCCAGCTGCCCTGGAGAAAACACATTCACCTTTCTCTATACTTTTGTGTCCAATGTCTCTCACCACTTAGGAAGCTTTCCCCTGGCAGGTGGGAACCAGGGCTTTGAATCTGGATTCTTGCATGTTAGAGACAGTTTTAAGTATAGTTGATTTTTGCCCTCCTGCCCAGTGAGGTGGAAAATTCCTTGCCCTTTTCCCCTTGACAAACAGGACCTAATCAGTGAAGGCCATCAGTTATTTTGCAAGTTGCTTGAAAGACCCTGCATTGGGCAAGCCTTATCAGGGCCTTTGTATAGGGTTTGAGGAATGCTGTTACCGAATAGTTACAGCAGATGGCTGGATAAAATTGCAAACAGATGGCCAGGTGGTCCCAGCAGATAGCAAAAGAATGTGGTGACCCCCGCTCTGGCCGGGTCCTATTGGTCTGGTTCATGGTATGATGTTTAGAACTAGCTCATGCTTTGCTTTGAATGGATCATGCTTTTGCTAAGTTTGAAATGATTGGATTTTGCATTTTCTATAACATGTTATTAGATGTAGGCTGATAAGGTGATGTGTTACCCCTCCCTGAGTGTAGTCTGAATTCCTATAAATTGTGTGGTTTGAGCCTTGTTCAGGGTCAAGCTGGTGGACTGCTGTCAGTCACCACTCGGCCCGGATTCGAATTCGTGAATAAACATCTTTTGCTTCCTTGCAGTGGATGGTGGTTTGATTTTAGCTCGCTAACATTGCACACTGTAATGTGAATGCTTAACCAGGTGCACCACTGCCTGGCCCCTGCTTTTTTTTTTTTTCTATCAGTAATACATTCTCCCTCCCCTCTTTGGTCCTTTAAGTTTCGTCACAAATCCTGGAATCAGGTTAACTTCTCCCATCCATCAGGATTAACCCTCAAATAATCTCCTCCCAGGCAACTCTTATCTACTTCACAAATATTTCATTTCCTTTCAGCTTTTTTTATTCCCAGTTTGAATCACATCTCTTGCCAGCTACGAATCATCCTAGCCCCTTGATGTTTTGAAAACATGAGGTGTCACAGAGGGATATTGCTACAGGTGGGTGGCACAAGATACTTTAGAGCACACAGTCCTCAAGGTGATTTTTCTTTTTACCTTCAGTTTCCTTTTGCCCCTCTTGTGTCCACTGTAACAGCAGGTGGTGGTGTCCATGATGGGCACATGGCCCAGGTGACCTGCCTCAAGCCTTAAGGACTGTGTGATGGACAATCATGTATCTGAAGAACATGGAGATGCTAATTCATAAACAATTGCACACACACTGGTTCACTGCAGCACTATTTTCACTAGCTTGGACATAGAAGCAACCCAAGGCCCGGTGACAGGTGCGTGAATTAGGAGGATGTGGTGTGTATTCCATATGGGACACCACTCAGCTATAAGAAAAGATACAATCTTGATTTTTTAAAAATATTTTTTCCTTTGGTACAAGAGGGATGAAATCAGAAGGGGTCATGCTAAATGAAATGACTCAGAAGGAGAAAGACAAATACAAGATGGTCCCACTTATAAGTGGGGTATAAAGAAACAAAGGAAGGAAACAGACAAAGGTTAGGGTTAGATACTGAAGTAAAGAAAAATAAATAAGACAAAATATTATTGAACAAAGTTAAAGAAAATCTAAATAAATGAATAGCTACACCATTTTCATGGCTTGAATGTGTGGACTTTTTTTTTAATCTTTATTTATTGGATAGAGACAGAAATTGAGATATGTGGATAAGAAAGGAAGAGAGAGACACCTGCAGCATTCTTCCCCTCTCATGAAGCTTCCCTCCTGCAGGTGGGCTTGAACCCAGGTCCTTGTGCATGATGATGTCTATGCTCAACTGGGTGTGCACTGCCCAGCCTATAAAATACATACACTTCACAGATTGATCTATAAAGTTAAGGGAGCCCCTCCCCCCCCAAATCCTGATTGATTGGAGAAGTCAACCTGATTCCAGGAATTGTGAGGAAATATAAAGGACCAAAGGGGGGGGATGTATTACTGAGAAAAAAAAGCAGAGGATAGGCAGTGGCGCACCTAGTTAAGCACTCATATTACAGTGTGCAAGAAACCAGGTTCAAAGCCCTGGTTCCCACCTGCCAGGGGAAAGCTTCCTAAGTGGTGAAGCAGGGCTGCAGGTGTCTCTCTGTCTCTTTCCCTCTCTCCTACCTCTCAATTTCTCTGTCTCTATCCAATAATAAATAAATAAAAGGGAGTGGGGCAGTAGCTCAGCGGGTTAAGCACAGGTGGCACAAAGTGCAAGGACCGGCATAAGGATTCTGGTTCGAGCCCCCGGGCTCCCCACCTGCAGGGGAGTCGCTTCACAGGCGGTGAAGCAGGTCTACAGGTGTCTGTCTTTCTCTGCAACCTCTGTCTTCCCCGCCTCTCTCCATTTCTCTCTGTCCTATCCAACAACGATAACATCAATAATAACAACAATAATAACTACAATAATAAAAAAAACAAGGGCAACAAAAAGCGCATAATAAATATATTTTTTAAATAAATAAATAAAATATTTATTTTAAAAAAGAACAAAGCAGAGGAGTTACAGTATCAGATTCTGTGACTTAAGATAGTTACAGTCAATAAGCAATATAGTATTGGCACTGGAGCAGACAAAGAGAAAACCAGGACAGAATAGTGTTCAGATGCAGACCCATATTGTTACGGCAAGATAATACTGCAACTCAGTGGAGGATGTGTTGCTTTAATGAGATAGACCTAGGCAAACTGTAAAAACAGGGAAAGAATCAAGTTTGTGGTGGAAAGAATCCTAAGATAGTCCCCTTCTGTCCCTGCTTCCTAGCATCCAAGCCTTTGTAAAGCTCCCTCCTCCTGAATGTTGGTAGGAACAGAAACGTGCTTTTAATCCACATACTACGGCAAATGTGAAGGATTCTTATACTTATTTATTTATTTACTTATTTATTTCGCTTCCAGGGTTATTGCTGGGGCTCAGTGCCTACACTAGGAATCCACTGCTCCTGGAGGCCATTTTCCCATTTTTGTTGCCCTTGTTGGAGAAGACAGAGAGAAATTGAGAGAAAGGGGAAGACAGAGAGAGGGAGAGCTGACCTGCTTCACCGCTTATGAAGTGACTCCCCTGCAGGTGGGGAGCCAGGGTCTCGAACCGGGATCCTTACACAGGTCCTTGAGCTTTGTACCATGTGCGCTTAACCCGCTGCACTACTGCCCAGCCCCCTCGAAGGATTATTTTTTTTAAGATATAATTAAGGTGCTAAAGGAATTGACTTTGAATTAACCCAGAGTTATGGGAACCATTTACAATAGATGCTAGAGCTAAGCAGTGCAGCGTAGCAAACTGTCTCTTTTTTTCCCCCTTGGTGGGTTTGAGTAAAAAGAAAAAAAAGAATAATAATCAGTGAGGTCACAGAGATGTTAAACTTATGCCACACCAAAATAAATAAATTAATTAAATAAATAAACAAATAAAACTCTGTGCTTACCATAATAATAACAAGACTATAATAACAATCCTAAAATAGATTACATTTCTTAAAGACTCAAGCACAATAACCATACAGAAAAGTCTTGAAGCCCAAGGACCCAGGCTCAAGAGCCCTTGCTCCTCACCTGCAGAGGGGAAGCTTTGTGAGTGGTAAAGCAGTGTTGTCTCTCTTCTTCTCTATCACCCCCTTCTCTCTTGATTTTTGGCTGTCCCTATTCAATAAAAATAATATTTAAAAAAAATAGAAAAATACCGTAACACATTTATATGCTGCTGTTAAGCAAAAGATTACATTAAAAATGTAGAAAAGCAAGCCCCAGAATGGTTAACTAGTTTTACAATTCATGCCTCTGACAAAGGATTGCCTTTTAAAACACAGGAGGAATTTTCACCTATAGTTTGGAAACAAAAGCAAAAACGTAATAGAATGAATGGAGCAAAAGACTTCATCATTTTACAAAGTGGCTATCTGTGTAACCAGAACATATCTAAAAAGATGTTTCAGCCCATTTCTCATCAGAGAAATGTCCAGCAGTTTACTCCCATCCTTACACACCCACTTGAATTCCTGAAAACAAAAGATAATCATTATCATCTAGTGAGGCATCATGGAGACCCAGACTAGAATGAGGACAGATGAGGTTGAAAGCTGTGGATAGGTAGCAGAGACACTCAAAAGGTCAATGTGGTAAGACGTACTGATATGTTGGGTAAAATAGTTAAGAGAAACAACAGAGTCCAAGTCCCTGGTCATGCCTCATACCATTAAAGCAAGAAGTTAATGACCCAGCAGTAGAAGTCAGTCAGCTGGCCACCATGGAGTATTTAAAAAGAGTCAGCCAGGGTGTTACTAAAATGTTTTTATTTTTGTTTACTAGCTCAGTAATTCTCCCTAACACCCTTTCAGTGAAATTTCAGAGTCTTGGTATATGGAAAATAGTTAAGATTATCATAAAGTGAGACCACTCGCATCTATTTGATTTACTCTGATGTCTTGGGTGGGGTGTGTGTGTCTTGCTTTGCAGGAATGTGTGTATAGCTACAGTTTTCACCCTTACATATCCTGGTGTGTTGTCAATAGAGCCTACGTGAAGTTGCAAGTAATTTCACCTGTTGCTAGCTCTAACTCCACCTACATTCAGCTGTTGATAGTTCCCATCAGTTCTAGCCACCTGAAGCTCCTTTCTCAGAGGCTGACACACATGTGAACCTTGTTCCAAAGCCTGGGAAGTGAGATTGCAGGAGAGGTCTTGAAATTAAAGTCAGCACAACAGAAAAGCCGACAGTATTGAGTCAAAAGTAAATAAACAAACAAATAAATAAAACACAACTGAAAGTGACCAGTAGCCACTAAGTCAACATCTATTTTTTTTTCTGTACTGTTAAGACTGATAGTCTCAGTCAAGGAAACCTATCTAATTAGATATATCACTCTATCTAATAGAAGAAAATGGAGATACTAAATATTCTTCAGCTATACTGCAGAGACATTTGTGCCATCTTTAAGACAGTGAGTTTCCTTCAATCTGAAATTGGTCTTTTTTTTTTCAGTTTAAAAGGACTGTTTCTCTGACACCAGAAACAGAATAATCATCCCTCCTTCTCCTGCAAATCAATGATATTATGTTGCCACTCTTATCCCAGTCACCCCATTTCCAAGTCTGTTCTTTTATTTCTCTATAAATTGAGATTTTTTCAGCTATAAATAGAAAAGTTAATCCAAATGGTTTATACCACAAGAAAAAAGAAATGTCTCAGGAGTTTAATCACAGATGTTCTAGGATTGATTCAGCAATTCACTTTATAGTTACCAGCCAACCTTTTCCATCCTCCTCAGAATTTGAAATCTGGGTCTGGTTGTAGACAGATTTTCCCAAAGGCTTTGCATTTGTTTCTGTGATGTACCTTAAAGACTCAGTCAATCTGAAACTCTTAAAACCCTTGTGTACTTCCACTGGGAATTCTGATCCAATATTCATATGAATGAAAACTCGAGGGGAGAAATCTGAATCAGTGTACAATACTGGAGAAAACTTCATCCTACTTAAAATGGAAAGTTCTTGAAAAGCACCTAGGAGATTCAGTTGTGACCCTAGAAAGGTCATGTTTAGGAACAACAGTAAAGACTATGGCCTGGGGTTGGATGAAACTGAACTATACTTTCCCTCAGAATCAAAGTGACCATCAATAATTTGGATGTGCACGGTATAAAATTCAACTTTGGAGGGATGGGGAAAATATAACATAACCCCCCCACACACACAAACACACACAATGCATTATTGATAATATCTGACATGTAAACAAAAGTAATTGAATATGTGAACAAACAAATATTGAGGTTTACCTCAATAGGTAAACCAAGAGAAGCAGACTCAGCAAAATTCACATAATGAAGTGAAGGGACAAGCATGTCCAAGATTAGAATTGACGAGTCATAGAAAGTAAAGTGGTCCGGGAGGTGGCACAGCGGATAGAGCATTGGATTCTCAAGCATGAGGTCCCAAGTTCAATCCCCGGCAGCACATGTACCAGAGTGATGTCTGGTTCTTTCTCTCTCCTCCTATCTTTCTCATTAATCAATAAATTCTTTTTAAAAAAAGAAAAAAGAAAGTAAAGAAAAACATAAGAAAAAAAAAGTATAGCACTTCATGAGATGAAGAAGACAAAAATTAAAAACAACAACAACTATATTATTAGAAGAATTTAGCTACTGATTGTTGAACTGGCATAACTGGTAACCTCAAATGTACATAAAGCAACCAAGCGATAGCTCAGTAGGGCTCATGCCTTACCATGCTCAAGGCCCTGAGTTTACTTTCCATCAACCCAGGGGAGCTCTATGGTTGAACCAGGACAGCTCCATGGATGGTGGAGTCATATGTTGGTTTTTTTCCTCTTAAGTAATGAAAAAGGACTGATACAGGGAGGTTTGCTCAGAAGTGGAATCATGCATGTGCAAGGCCAGGTGGTGGCTTACCAAGTTGAGCGCACATTATCATGCACAAGGACTTGGGTTCAATTCCTCCCCTGCTGGGGAGGGGAAGTTTCATGAGCAGTGAAGTAATTATGGTGTCTTTCTCTCTCTCTCCCTCTCTCTCTCTTCCTCTCTCTCTCTCTCTCTCTCACACACACACACACACACACACCTCCAGGGTTATGTTCCTGGAGGCCTTTTTTTTTTCTTCCTGTTTTGTTGTTGTTGGATAGGACAGAGAGAAATCAAGAGAGGACTGAAAGAGAAGTGGAGAGAAAGACACCTGCAGACCTGCTTCATGTCTTGCGAAGTGACCTCCTTGTCCCTGCAAATGGGGGTCCGGGGGCGCGAATCCGGAACCTTGCGCGGGTCCTTGCAGGTCGTATTATGTGCTCTTAACCGGGTGCACCACCGCCCAACACCCTTTCTCTTTCCTTCTCTACCTCTCCCTTCTCTTTCAGTTTCTCTCTTTCTCTACCCAATAAATACACAAGTAAATAAATCATTAAAACTTAAATATTAAGAGAAAAATCAAGGAACTGGGTAAGGTACCTGCCTTTTATGTGTGCATAGATCAGGTTCAAGTCCTGACGCCACATAGAAATGCCAAGATGCGAGTCAGGCAGCAAGTCTGCTGTCCTGGTGTTTTTTCCCTGTCTCTGCGTGTCTGTTTGTCGTGACCTGGGAAGGATGAAATGCTACAATTGGGGGGGGGGGGTCTTAAAGGGAACTAAGGAAACAGCCACTCTAGATGTTTAAAATGATTTTTTTTTTCATTGCAAGTGGTTATAATGCTGAAAGAAAGTTGGTGTGCATGATTTACTATATAACAGAGATAGTGAAAGAAAACGTTTGTAGTGGCCAAGTTCATAGCACAGTGGTCAGCGCATTGTGCTTAAAAGCATGAGGTCCTGGGAAGTCTGGTCCTCATCATGCTGGCGTCTGTAACCTGGTGGCTGAAAAGAGAGCTAAGATACAAAGCCAAACAAATTGCTGAACAATCATGAACCTAAAGGCTGGAATAGTGCAGATGAAGAGTTGGGGGGTCCTCCATTTTGTAGATGGCTAGTAGGCATATTTTAGTTATATTCCAAAGGGCCTGTGGCTATACTAGTTTTTTTGTTTTTCTTTCCCCTGAGCCTATGATATGCAGGTGGATCCAAGTTATTGTCTGGGGAGATGATGTCATGGCTGGAAAAGGAACAGCTGGATCAGGGAAGAGAGGAGCTCCCTAATGTGGGAAAGAGGTTTAAATATTGTTGACTGTAAACTGTGATTTGATTTGGTCTGGGGCCCATATTCAGCTTAGGAGCCTGTGTGACTTCTACATCCCTCTAGATCTGAGCTCACATTCTGTGGTCATGAGTAGGAACATTCCAAGCTGCCCCAATATCGACCCATCTTCCTCAGGTGTAGAATAGACTATATTGTCCATCCACCTACCAGACTTCCCTGGACAGATGACCCCACCAATATGTCCTGGAGCTCCGCTTCCCCAGAGCCCTGCCCAACTAGGGAAAGAGAGAGACAGGCTGGGAGTATGGATCCACCTGTCAACGCCCATGTTCAGCCGGGAAGCAATTACAGAAGCCAGACCTTCCACCTTCTGCAACCCACAATGACCCTGGGTCCATACTCCCAGAGGGTTAAATAGGAAAGCTATCAGGGGAGGGGATGGGATACGGAGTCCTGGTGGTGGGAATTGTGTGGAGTTATACCCCTCTTATCCTATGGTTTTGTCAGTATTTCCTTTTTATAAATAAAAAATAAAAATAATAATAAATAATTATAAAAGCACAAGGTCCTGCCTTTGATCCTGCATATCCCTTGTTAGTGATACTCTGCTTCTTTTTCTTTCTTCTCTCTTTCACATTAATAAATATATACACTTTTAAAAATGTCTTTAAACCCTTTCCCAAGACAAAGACAAGGCATTCTATTCATAGAAATTTGGAAGACAGGATTCGACTTCCGGAGGCGGAGCTACGAGCAGCAGATCGCTTTCTCTCCTCTCCTCTCCTCTCCTCTCCTCTCCTCTCCTCTCCTCTCCTCTCCTCTCCTCTCCCGGATCAACTAGGAATACCAAAGGAGACCACCCGGACCGAAACAAGACAGGACTAGAATGACCACAGAAACCCAGTAAATCACCCGTGAGTACAAACACGCGTGGCTGGTGACAGAGAGGAGAGAGGGGCCTAAGGAGAGATTAAGTGACTGCTAACAGTTCGACAGTTTGTCAGTGGAGACACCACCTCCAGTCTGCTCCACCAACAAGGGGACAGCTGAAGGGAGGAAAGGACTCCCCAGAGACTCACCAAGTACAACTCTGAGTCTCCATTGCTACTACCCTCAGAATCTGGAGCAGCAACAGGGAGGGCACAGAGATCTAACCGGGAAACTCAGGAGAAGACCTATACCTCGGTGGCATAGCTGAAGGGCTGTGAAAGTCTCTTTGCATAACCACTGGATTATGTCTGCCACACCCTGCTTTATCTCTTGGTCAGGAGTCATTGATTAAGCCAAGAAGCCTATTGATAGTTTAAAAGCCCTCAGGCTACCATAGCCTACAGGGGAAAAAAAAAAGGCTTTTACACCACTGAACTCCAACTCAGGGATTGAAAAAACTGTTAACTTATATAAAATGGTTAAAACAACAAGAAAAAAATAATGGAGACTCGAACCAGGACAAGAGTCCAGCTAAAAGTCCTCCAGAGGGCGAAGCACAAAACAACGAGTTCAACATCCAAACATTAGCTAAGGAAATAATAACAGGAGTGAGTAAAGAATTTGAAAAAATTGTAATCAGAACTGCAGGAACAACAAATGAGAATATGGAAGAAAATTCTAATAATCTCATGGTTAGTAGAGAGCTGAAAGCTGAAATTGCTGAGCTAAGAAGGCAACTAGTTGAACAAGCTAAAACAGTATCAGAGCAGGGCAACAAAATAGATGAACTCCAGAAAGCAGTAGAGGGCAGAGAGAATAGAATCAATGAGGCTGAAGACAGAATTAGCAAGATTGAGGATGAATTAGAGACAACTAAAGAAGAAGTAAGAGACCTCAAAAAGAGATTAAGAGATGCTGAAAACAACAACAGAGTCCTATGGGATGACTTCAAAAGAAACAATATACGCATTATTGGCTTACCAGAGGAAGAAAGAGAAGGGGAGGAAGAAAGCGTTCTCCAGGCCATAATAGCTGAAAATTTCTCTAGTCTGGACAACACCAAAGACATAAAGATTCAAGAAGCCCAGAGGGTCCCAAACAGAATTAACCCAGACCTAAAGACACCAAGACATGTCATACTTAGATTGGAAAGGAATAAGGATAAAGAAAGGATCCTCAAGGCTGCAAGAGAAAAACAAAGAGTCACCTACAAAGGAAAACCCATAAGATTAGCAGCAGACTTCTCCATACAAACACTACAGGCCAGAAGAGAATGGCAAGATATCTGTCGAGTGCTCAATGAGAAAGGCTTTCAGCCAAGAATACTATATCCTGCTAGATTGTCATTCAGACTAGATGGAAGCATCAAAACCTTCTCAGACAAGCAACAGTTGAAGGAAGCAACCATCACCAAGCCTGCCTTGAAAGAAGTTCTGAAAGGTTTCCTATAAACAACCAGACCACCACAAATAGAACATATATCAAAACACTCTAAAACTCTACAAGAATGGCGTTAAAATATCTTCAATCTTTGATATCAATAAATGTGAATGGCCTGAATTCACCTATTAAAAGACACAGAGTAGGAAGATGGATCAGAAAACACAACCCAACAATATGTTGTCTACAGGAAACTCACCTAACGCAACAAGACAAACACAGACTTAAAGTGAAAGGATGGAAAACTATCATTCAAGCCAATGGCCCACAAAAAAGGGCAGGAACAGCTATTCTCATATCTGACATGATAGACTTTAAAATACATAAGATTAAAAAAGATAGGAATGGACACTACTTAATGCTCAGAGGATCAGTCAATCAAGAGGACTTAACAATTATTAATATCTATGCACCCAATGAGAAGCCATCTAAATACATCAAACTTCTACTGAAAGAGCTACAGCAATATATTAACAGTAACACAATCATAGTAGGGGACTTCAACACCCCACTATCTCAACTTGACAGATCATCCAGGAAGAAAATCAGTAAAGACATAAGGGAGCTAAATGAAGAGATAGATAAACTAGAACTATTGGACATTTTCAGAGTCATTCATCCCAAAAAACTGGAATACACATTTTACTCAAATCCACATGGATCATTCTCAAGGATAGACGATATGTTAGGCCACAAAGACAGCATCAGCCTATTCAAGAGCACTGAAATCATCCCAAGCATCTTCTCAGACCACAGTGGAATTAAACTAACACTTAACAATCAACAAAAGATTAGTAACAGTGCCAAAATGTGGAAGCTAAACAGTACACTTCTTAACAACTTCTGGGTCAAAGAGGAAATCAAGGAAGAAATCAAAATGTTTCGAGAGTTCAATGAAAATGAAGACACAAGCTATCAAAATATTTGGGACACAGCTAAAGCAGTCCTAAGAGGGAAGTTCATAGCTATACAAGCACACATTAGGAAACAAGAAAAGGCACAAATAAACAGCCTGATTGCACATCTTAAAGACCTAGAAGAAGAACAACAAAGGAACCCTAAAGCAACCAGAAGGACAGAAATTACTAAAGTTAGGGCAGAAATAAATAACACTGAGAATAGGAAAACCATACAAAAGATCAATGAAAGTAAATGTTGGTTCTTCGAAAGAGTAAACAAAATCGACAAACCTTTAGCCAGACTCACAAAACAAAAAAGGGAGAAGACCCAAATAAATCGGATAGTAAATGAAAGAGGAGATATCACAACAGACACTGCAGAAATTCAACATATCATGCGAGGCTTCTATGAACAACTATATGCCACCAAGTTAGAGAACCTGGAAGAAATGAATGATTTCCTAGATACCTACCAACTTCCAAAACTAAGTAAAGAGGAAGTGGATAACATGAACAGGCCCATCACAGCTAATGAAATTGAAACAGTTATCAAAAATCTCCCCAAAAATAAAAGTCCTGGACCAGATGGTTTTACAAATGAATTCTACAAAACTTTCAAAGAAGAACTAATACCTCTACTTTTAAAAGTCTTCCAGAAGATTGAAGACACTGGAATACTCCCTGCCAGCTTCTATGAAGCCAACATCACCCTGATACCAAAAGCAGACAGGGACACAACCAAAAAAGAAAACTACAGACCAATATCTCTGATGAACATAGATGCGAAAATATTGAACAAAATTCTAGCCAACCGGATACAGCAGTATATCAAAAAGATTGTTCATCATGACCAAGTGGGGTTTATCCCAGGCATGCAAGGTTGGTTTAATATACGTAAATCAATCAATGTGATCCACCACATCAACAAAAGCAAGACCAAAAACCACATGGTCATATCAATAGATGCAGAGAAAGCCTTTGACAAAATACAACATCCCTTTATGATCAAAACACTACAAAAAATAGGAATAGATGGAAAATTCCTGAAGATAGTGGAGTCTATATATAGCAAACCTGCAGCCAACATCATACTCAATGGTGAAAAACTGGAAGCATTTCCCCTCAGATCAGGTACTAGACAGGGCTGCCCACTATCACCATTACTATTCAACATAGTGTTGGAAGTTCTTGCCATAGCAATCAGGCAGGAGCAAGGAATTAAAGGAATACAGATTGGAAGAGAAGAAGTCAAACTCTCCTTATTTGCAGATGACATGATAGTATACATGGAAAAACCTAAGGAATCTAGCAAGAAGCTTTTGGAAATCATCAGGCAATACAGTAATGTGTCAGGCTATAAAATTAACGTTCAAAAGTCAGTGGCATTCCTCTATGCAAACACTAAGTTAGAAGAAATTGAAATCCAGAAATCAGTTCCTTTTTCTATAGCAACAAAAACAATAAAATATCTAGGAATAAACCTAACCAAAGAAGTGAAAGACTTGTATACTGAAAATTATGAGTCACTACTCAAAGAAATTGAAAAAGACACAAAGAAGTGGAAAGATATTCCATGCTCATGGGTTGGAAGAATTAACATCATCAAAATGAATATATTACCCAGAGCCATCTACAAATTTAATGCTATCCCCATCAAGATCCCAAGCACATTTTTTAGGAGAATAGAACAAATGCTACAAATGTTTATCTGGAACCAGAAAAGACCTAGAATTGCCAAAACAATCTTGAGAAAAAAGAACAGAACCGGAGGCATCACACTGCCAGATCTCAAACTATATTATAGGGCCATTGTCATCAAAACTGCTTGGTACTGGAACATGAACAGACACACTGACCAGTGGAATAGAATTGAGAGCCCAGAAATGAGGCCCCACACCTATGGACATCTAATCTTTGACAAAGGGGCTCAGACTATTACATGGGGAAAGCAGAGTCTCTTCAACAAATGGTGTTGGAAACAATGGGTTGAAACATGCAGAAGAATGAAGCTGAATCACTGTATTTCACCAAATACAAAAGTAAATTCCAAGTGGATCAAGGACTTGGATGTTAGACCAGAAACTATCAGATACTTAGAGGAAAATATTGGCAGAACTTTTTTCCACATAAATTTTAAAGACATTTTCAATGAAACGAATCCAATTACAAGGAAGACTAAGGCAAGTATAAACCTATGGGACTACATCAAATTAAAAAGCTTCTACACAGCAAAAGAAACCACTACCCAAATCAAGAGACCCCTCACAGAATGGGAGAAGATCTTTACATGCCATACATCAGATAAGAGTTTAATAACCAACATATATAAAGAGCTTACCAGACTCAACAACAAGACAACAAATAACCCCATCCAAAAATGGGGGGAGGAATTGGACAGAATATTCACCACAGAAGAGATCCAAAAGGCCGAGAAACACATGAAAAAATGCTCCAAGTCTCTGATTGTCAGAGAAATGCAAATCAAGACAACAATGAGATATCACTTCACTCCTGTGAGAATGTCACACATCAGAAAAGGTAACAGCAGCAAATGCTGGAGAGGATGTGGGGTCAAAGGAACCCTCCTGCACTGCTGGTGGGAATGTCAATTGGTCCAACCTCTGTGGAGAACAGTCTGGAGAACTCTCAGAAGGCTAGAAATGGACCTACCCTATGACCCTGCAATTCCCCTCCTGGGGATATATCCTAAGGAACCCAACACATCCATCCAAAAAGATCTGTGTACACATATGTTCTTGGCAGCACAATTTGTAATAGCCAAAACCTGGAAGCAACCCAGGTGTCCAACAGCAGATGAGTGGCTGAGCAAGTTGTGGTATATATACACAATGGAATACTACTCAGCTGTAAAAAATGGTGACTTCACCGTTTTCCGCCGATCTTGGATGGACCTTGAAAAAATCATGTTGAGTGAAATAAGTCAGAAACAGAAGGATGAGTATGGGATGATCTCACTCTCAGGCCGAAGTTGAAAAACAAAATTAGAAAAGAAAACACAAGTCGAACCTGAAATGGAATTGGAGTATTACACCAAAGTAAAAGACTCTGGGGTGGGTGGGTGGGTGGGGAGAATACAGGTCCATGAAAAATGATGAATGAAATAGTGGGGGTTGTATTGCTAAATGGGAATCTGGGGAATGTTATGCATGTAAAAAAAAAAAAAAGAAGTAGAAACGCAAAGCAGAAATTGACTGAGTTTGGAGTATGGCACCAAAGTAAGAAAGCAGAAGTATACTAGAGTTAGCAGTGAGTACCTCCCTAATACTTCCTTTCCACTTTTCCAAGCTTTGGGTCCATGATTGCTCAACAATTTGTTTGGCTTTGTATGTTAACTCTCTTTTCAGTCACCAGGTTCCAGGTGTCATCAGGATGCCGGCCAGACTTCCCTGGATTGAAGACACCACCAATGTGTCCTGGAGCTCAGCTTCCCCAGAGACCCATCCTACTAGGGAAAGAGAGAGGCAGACTGGGAGTATGGACCGACCAGTCAACGCCCATGTTCAGCGAGGAAGCAATTACAGAAGCCAGACCTTCTACCTTCTGCAACCTTAAATGACCCTGGGTCCATGCTCCCAGAGGGATAGAGAATGGGAAAGCTATCGGGGGAGGGGGTGGGATATGGAGATTGGGCGGTGGGAATTGTGTGGAGTTGTACCCCTCCTACCCTATGGTTTTGTTAATTAATCCTTTCTTAAATAAAAAAAAATTAATTAATTAATTAAAAAAAAAAGAAATTTGGAAGACACAAAAGCAAACAATAAACAATTTTTTAAAATTTATTTGCATTAACTATAAGGGTTGTTTTCTTGAAGTTTTAACTGTTTCTTAAATGGAATAATTTTACAACAGAAGGGTAACCTCAAAGTAACTTAAATTCATAATAATTCTATTTGAACTTTCATTTTTCAGAATTCAATATAGAGTAATTCATAATGATGCAGGTAAAAATATTCAGTCTTAATTTACATACCTTTATGACTGGTGACAGAAGGTGTAATTAGGGATATTAAAATTTATAGAATAATCATTGATGCATTTTCCAATACTTGTATTTATAACATATACTAGCATAACAATTGTGACTAAGACAAAATGTTAATTGTGTACCAAACATCTAATAACATATTTCCAATATCTATAACATTGGTATTTTTACAAAATTAAATTTCTTCCATATTCTTTCTTAGTAGCAGTTATTTGAGTGAACATGTCATACTTAAAACATCCTGTTAAAAATCTCTATAAAATTAAAATTTACTACTCTGAAAAATAGATATCTTTAGCAGCTTCCCAAAATAAATATTGATAAGCTTTGTATAAAAATAATTCATTCAATATAAAAACCTACAGAAACCATTTCTTACTGCTCAAATATATGCAGTCAATATCTCAGTTTCAGTGCAGATCTTTGTATTATAAATTGCTTCCGACATCAGAATTAGGTATGGAGGGTTTTACTATTTTAAACTAATAATTCAACCAAGAGTAAAACCAGTGACTTCTCTAGTTTCCCTTTCTAAGTCTTTCTTCATACATACATATATATATATATATATATATATATATATTTGTTAAGTTTGAATTTTTTTTCTTCAAGGTGATTTCTTTTAATTATAGAAAGGTGGGTAATTTAAATTTTATGCTTTGGATTTGAGTTGGTTTTTTTTCCCCCCTAAATCATAAATACTTCAGGAGAATTCATTAAAGTAACTTAAAAGTGCTGGGAAGATGAACAAATTTCTTTGAAGAACTACAGGAAATGATTTTAAGAGAGGTCTTTTTGGATCTGGATCATGTCTGGGTGAAGTTAGCCTTTCTAATTCAGCTTCTCTTAACAGCAAGTTGGTTGAACAAGACCACATGCAAATACACAGGCACCAGCTCCACCCACCTAACCTGTATACTGTGAACTCCACCCATCTAACCTGTATACTGTGAACTCCACCCATCTAACCTGTTTACTGTGAACTCCACCCATCTAACCTGTATACTGTGAACTCCACCCATCTAACCTGTATACTGTGAACTCCACCCATCTAACCTGTATACTGTGAACTCCACCCATCTAACCTGTTTACTGTGAACTCCACCCATCTAACCTGTTTACTGTGAACTCCACCCATCTAACCTGTATACTGTGAACTCCACCCATCTAACCTGTATACTGTGAACTCCACCCATCTAACCTGTATACTGTGAACTCCACCCATCTAACCTGTATACTGTGAACTCCACCCATCTAACCTGTATACTGTGAACTCCACCCATCTAACCTGTATACTGTGAACTCCACCCATCTAACCTGTATACTGTGAATTCCACCCAATTAACTTTATACTTACCACCTGACATTGCTTTGGAATCTGCTATCAATTTACAGAGGAAGTTTGCCTTCACTCAGCCTTCAAGTAGTTAAAATAGATTTTCTTGGGGAAAGTGATCATATGTTTGGAAAAAGGGAGTTGGGTGTTTATTTTTTTAATTAATTAATTTGTTAATTTATTTATTTTGGGGAAAGATATGACAGAAAGGAAAAGACTGTCGTTAAAATAAATAAATAAATAATGAAGAAAAAACTTTTTTCTAGGTCCAGGATCACCCACTGATTTAAAACTTTCATCTAAGTCCTTTTACTACCTGAAACTGGGTTTTAAAATAAAGGACATTTGATTATTTTCTTCTTGTCACACCCAGCTCATATCAAAGCATAGAGATTTAATAGGTGGCCTTTGCTCTTAATAAAAAGTGTATCTCATTTTTTCTCTTTGTCTTTATTGTGGGGTGGGGAGTGAGCGAGGAAACCTATCATCTCATTAGCTCTGACCTACCTTCTTGCAATCTGTTTAAACTTTAAGCAGTCAACTGAATTATTAATTTATGAGTTTCTTTTCATCAAGTTCAGAATGAGAGAACCTGATTAGTAGATGGAAAAGACATAAGGCCTTCAAATGAAATAAAAATTCAGTTACCTTTTTTAAAAAAATCCCAAAATCAAATTTCAGTTTCTTCTTCCCCTAATAAAATGTTATTACAGAAACTCTGGAAAGATATGAAGACTATTGACAATTCTAAAGCATACAAGCATTCTAAATATTACTTACAGTCGAATGAAAACCCACTGCTTAATGAATGACATCTTCACAAAAACCCAACAGTATGATATTTCAAAAGTGAATATCAGAACCATAACATATAGACAATAAATATGTCCTAATCACTACATGCCAGCAGGCCAAGCTATGCCACTTCTACTCTGTCAGAGAAAGTCTCTTGGAATTTTACTATTTCTAAAATGATTGCTTGCTTTGAAGCTACACCAGACAAGTATCATTTATCTTGTGCTGATATACCATCTCAATACTTTTAACTCTAACCACAGCATATAGTGGTCCTGGGACTACTGAATCCACTACAATTTACACAGAATATGGTGAAACTTTGGACTTAATCAGAAAACTACCCAATTTCTTTCCTGACTTCTGGACTAAGGAGGATGTTATGTCTTAATGAACTTGCTTAGTGTTTTATCTCTAATTACATACAATTAGACAGATTTGATTCTCTAACTTCTCTCTTTTTAAAATATTTATTATTTATTTATTCCCTTTTGTTGCCCTTGTTGTTTGATTGTTGTAGTTATTAATGTCGTTGTTGTTGGATAGGACAGAGAGAAATGGAGAGAGGAGGGGAAGACAGAGAGGGGGAGAGAAAGATAGACACCTGCAGACCTGCTTCACCGCTTGTGAAGCGACTCCCCTGCAGGTGGGGAGCCAGGGGCTCGAACCGGGATCCTTATGCAGGTCCTTGCGCTTTGTGCCACCTGTGCTTAATCTGCAGCGCTACTGCCTGACTCCCGGTTCTCTAACATCTATACTGAACCCTTCAATAAAATATTTACTGTCTAGGGGTAGCATTAAATATAATGGTTTATTTGACCAAAAGAAACATGTATGTAATGATTTACCATTTGTTTCTGAATCATCTAACTTCATAAGAAATCAGTGAATTTTTCTCTAGATGCAGAGCTAAAGCTTTCCAACCACACCCATTATTCTGTGTAAACTCTACCTTTTGCTTTTAAAGGGTTATTAGTTGAATATGTAACATTTATGGCATGGACAACTATGATTTCCACATGTAAAATGGTCATGAAGTGTGAAAAAATACTTAGCACTGGGAGTCTGACAGCTTCATCCTTATTCCCAACTGCTCATTTTACATGGCCTCGACGAGAATAGATACAGAGTGTAATACTTCATGTACAGTAACAGTAGAAACAGTAGAATCTCTTTGTTAAGTCTAAGTATGAAACCCAAATGTCTACAGTTAGCATGTAGACACAATAATTTGAGAACTAAAGCATTTATTTTGATGACACTCATTATACTAAAATTCCTACAGATTGGCTCTGAACATCCATCTCTGCTTAATTTAGTTTGTTGCCCATTATATTGTTTTTGAATTTTATTGCCATACAAAAATATGAAATAAACTTTAAAGGCAAAGTTGACATACATGCAATTCTCACTTAATTTTCTTCCAGTATAATAATTATATTTTATAACTTTTTGTTCCGGGAAGTCATATTTTTGGATGGCAATGTAAGGTGGAAAAAACATATATGAAGCCATAGCAGGTTTAAACTTGAATTCTGGCTCTATCATCCATCCACCAACTTTAAAAGGTGTCTAATAACCAAATCATAATAATCAAATGAATAAAAGTATGGAAAGTTTTACTACTGAGTTTGGTTTGTCTGTAGAGAGAATTCTTAAGTGTAAATGTTAAGTGGAGTGGGGGAAGGCAAGAATACAAAAATGATAGTGACATTTGGCAATCTTATCTCAAAAATTGAATATTTTTCTAGAACATCTTTTATAGAGAAGAGTAAAGACAAATATTTTCTAAAAGTGTATTATTGTTGAGATACTTTCTGTGGTACTACCATTCTAGTGGGTGGCTTTATGTACACATCTAGTCTTGATACACTTGCCAATCTTCATAAATATGTGGTCTAGGGCAGTGCTAAATCTCTGATTTATCTGCAACTTTAGTGGAGTGTCTACTCTAGAGGAATGGCTCCAGGCAAGTTTGTTAAGTTTAAGTCTTCAAATCACAAGACACAGTAGTACAAATACAAATACATCACTTAATTGTAAAGTCCACAAAGATGTCTCATAGGTAGAAATTTGTGTGTGTGTGTGTGTGTGTAAATTAGTTTATAACAAAAAAAACTCAAGATAAAATAACCACACCTTTGGAATAAGAGTTATTTTTCACAAGTGCTAGTCTGAAGCCTTTTTCAGATGTAGGCATAATTAGAAAGAGTAGGTCTCTCTACGTGATGTAGTACTCACATGGTGATAGTAGTTGAACTTATTTCTACTAGAGAGAGAAACCTTTTCACTATAATTTGCAAGTAGAATCCTTGGACAATCCCTTTGCATTTATAGATTTGTGAAGGCTTCCTGACTTTTTCTTTCTTTTTTTTTATTACATGGTGAACACAAAGAATACATTTTCACTTGGGAGTAATCATTGTCAAAATTGCAAAGTTTTCCTTTTCTCTTCCACATCCATCACTACAGTGGAAAGTATTAAATTCTACTCTTTACAGCATACTCTTAACAGAGTTCCAGAACATAATTAAACAGTTAAGTCACACATCTTGTTTTCTGTTATCTTCTGAGTTTGAGTGGAACAGGTCTGGAACTGAGGCATGTAGGAAACAAATGGCTTCTGGCTGGAGGTTCCCAAAGTGTAGTTCTTCTCTACAAAGCGGGAGCAACTTTCCTGCAGAATTCTGATGTCGTTGAATAGACAGCGGGCTGGGAATGGGTTCAACATTCTTGATTCCTTAGTCACAAACACACTATTTTCTCTTTTTTTGATAGTGGTGACTCCTAAATAATAGACAGATCTTTCATCGTTCCTCTCTTCAGGAAAATGTCCCTCAAATTTCAAAAGTTCATCCAATTCTGAGAATGTAGAGTGTGGTGAGATTGTCTGAGAATGTTGATCAGATAACAGACAAAATTCCTGGGTTTCAGTCTCCCATGAGCTATTAGAGAAAGAGTCCTTTGTCAGAGAATTTTTGCTAGAGAAGCATTTGCTGATTGAACTATTTATGGACCCTGGCTCTTCAACAATTTCACTTGACTTAGAGGTACTGACCAGGGTGGCATATTTAACAGAAGGCTGTCTCCTGTCTTCCTCCTCACAGTTTTCCTCAGGACTGTCAGCCTCAGACAAGTTAGCCCTGTTATATTGGTCACTAATACAAGTAGAACCCTTTTCAAGATCTGAAGTGGTCAAAAGTAGAGGAGTCTCAGCTGCTGGGATCATCTCATCCTTACCATTCCAGGATGTATCAACACTGATATCTTCTGAAATGGTTTCAGGCTCCAGAAGAAGAGGGCCAGATGCCACTGATTCTGTATGCTTGCTAAAAAGATGCTCAAAGGTTTCTGGCTAAAAGAAAAGACAGAATTTAATCCTCAGGTTAGTTTATGTGTACTTTATTATGACATACTTTCAGAAACACAAATGTGAATGTTTAATACGAATGGACACATGTTGGTCACAAATTGTTTTTGTATTGGAATAGATAAGTAAATAGTCATAAAGGGGATGTTGGATAATGTAGTGTTGAGTAAAAGCTTTAGGAGACATGTTTTGAGTTTCATTTCTGTGACTGTGGACAAGTATAGGAATCTCTCTGCCTTTCATGTTCTAAGACAATTGTGCTCAATTCTTACTTTCTGGCAGTGCAGTGACAATCGGAAAGGGCTTAGACCTCAATAAAAGTCATTGTGATTGGGAGGTGCTGCTTTTGAATTCCCAATAGTTTACAGCATAGTCAATTTCCACAAGCAACTTCCAATTAAAAATAGTAAGTTGAAGTATAACCAGGTGAACACAACAGCTTGTATACAGACAGCTGATCCACAACATAAGATACTAAGGCAAGATATGTGTGACTAACTGGTAAAAACCTAGTTGCTTACATCAGAATAATAAGAGTGGTTGAAGCTCTAAAAATAAGAGCCAAGTACACTGATTGGTTAAAAAGAATGACAGTGAGAGTGATGACCATCAAACTTTCAGTTACTATTCCTTACAAACTCCTTCCTTTAAAGATACACGTGACACGACATGGGAAATGAAGACAAAGACACAAAACAAATGTGCACGATAATCTTTATAACAAGGGTGATTATATAATAACAGAAAGAAAGCTCTACCAAGCAACTACAAATCAAGAATCAGTATGCCAAAAGATCCAGCAATACAATGTAAACATATTGAAAGAAAAGTGTATCAGCAAAATATAATGGGGGTACATCACATCAAAAGATGAACAAAAGTCGATGCAGTACTAAAATCAATCTCTTCAGATTGCATGCTATACAAAAAGGTGAACATATGAAACACGGTTTTAAACTAATGGAATGTATTCAAATTTTTTTCTGAAATGATGGTACACCCAACTATTTTTTCACAATAACAAATATATCCATATAAAAACGCCATTGAAGTAGCATGATTTTGAACTTATAAATGGAATATATTGGTGACTGTAACTATAAAAGAATAAATATATCAAACACCAAATACATCATAATAGATTGTGATATCAAAATATTGCATCATGATAAATAACATGTCAATAAAATCTTTTTTATTATCCTATGAACATATATAAAAACTTTGCCTATGCCTGTTTCTTTCTGGCAGGAACTTATAACTAGGTGTATTATGATTTTTGCTAAAATGTTTGCTTTTTTCTTCTAGGTCACTACTATATGTGTTGAATATCTTAACATCTAAGTGAGCCTGGTAGTTAAGATAATCACATAAAGGAGATATTTTCTGTTCATTTGAAAATTTAAAATATACTCAAATAGCTTATAACATGACAGTCAAACCCACATAGGTTCTTTAAACTATGTGTTTGACAAAATTCATGCTCACTAAATTTTATAATTGATAACAGATTATTGACAGATGTTTTACGGTGTGTTCAGATAGAATATTTCCATGATAATTCAAAAGGAATCATATGCCCATATACTGCTGAAACATACTTTACCAGTATTCACAAACCTTTATTAAAACTATGGCCATTAATATCATTTTCAAGCATTACATGCATTTGATTATTTAAGACTTTAATATAGTCTTGGTCCCTGTGAAGTATGATAAAAGTTAAAGGAAATCTTCTCCTAATTTCACACTTGGATTTTACATTCCAGTGACCTTTGCTAATTGTCAGTGTTCTCTCTAATAATGCTTTTTTTTTCTTTTTACATTCCACTGAAAATTATGAACAGAATCTAAATGGGTGACCTATATAGCCTCATCTGGATATGATTTTGTTTGATCAGAAGCTTTGGTTTTGTTTCAATATGAGCTACTTAGAGTGCTGAATTCATGGTAGTAGCAGATGGTTTGTTTTCAGGATGAAAAGTCCCATCCGTCCTTGCTGTTTGTAGAAGAATCTCCCTTTTTTGTGTCGTCGCCCACTTCCCTGCCTGCTGAAGGGTCAGTAAGGGACTCAGTCTAAACAAATCAGATGGAGGCAAGAATTTTACAAGAAAGCTGGATTGGAAGCTGCTGTGTTCTTTTGAAATGGTCAACTCTAACTTGAATATGTTGGGCCATCCTGATATAAACTGCTACTTTTACTGGTTTGTGACCAACACAAACCACAATTTATGGCTTCCTTTGAACTGACATGGAAGTTCAAGTCATTCTTAAGGCTACTGAAAACTGAAATTTCTAGATTATCAAAGTTAGGAAGTAAAAAGACAAAGAATTTTCAAAAGAACACCCAGTGGGTCCATTTATGGGTTGAAGTGTCTATAAAAGAATGTAGGAGGTCAGTAGCGCAGTGGGTTAAGTGCACTTGGTGCAAAGCGCAAGGACTGGCGAAAGAATCTGGTTTGAGCCCCCGGCTCCCCAACTGCAGGGGAGTCGCTTCACAGGCGGTGAAGCAGCTCTGCAGGTGTCTATCTTTCTCTCTCCCTCTCTGTCTTCCTCTCCTCTCTCCATTTCTCTCTGCCCTATCCAACAACGAACAACATCAATAATGACGATAATAACCACAACAAGGCTAAAACAACAAGGGCAACAAAAAGGGAAAAAAATAAATGGCCTTCAGGAGCAGTGGATTCATGGTGCAGGCACTGAGCCCCAGTAATAATCCTGGAGGCAAAAAAAAAAAAAAAAGAATGTAAAAAGGAAAACTTTGGGGTATAAAAATATAATCTCATACTTTTGCAAAATTCTGTAGAGTGAAAGTATGTGTAAAGCTATATCAGAAGCTGCAGTGTTTTAGGTTGGTTATAGCATTGACTGCAATACATTTGATGGCATCAGATAGATATATAGCAACAATTACGGTCATACTTTTTAATGTTTTATGACCACACCCATGATAAATCAATAGCCAGAGGTCATTATAAATATTACTGTTTAAACTTTGTGTAAGTTGTCAGACATCCCAAATTAGTTGGACTCAGTTCTATCTCTTGACTCAAAATTTACTCATATACTTGAAGTTCTAAATCAATACAATCCATCATATTTTAGTTATTGATAGTTGAACCAATTGTTAAAGGTTTTCGCCCCTTCTTCAAAATGTAAAATTCTTCTAATATTCTATGCAATGTTTGGAGGTTGGTGCATTGGGTTCATCTGTAGTGATCATGATTAGACTTCAAAGAATGTCCGTTCTCTGTTTAGATAAAAATAAAAGAAAAATAAGAAAATAAAATAAAAAATTATTTAAAAGGCAAAAGATAAAATATTTCTAAAACATTTCCCTGTCAGGCATGGGTCTTGGACTGTAAATCTTTGTGTTGATTGTAGTAATTCCTTTTTCTTGGAAGGTGTAACATTCTTCACCATTTGTGAAAGGTGACCTCTTCCTTTTTCCCCACTCATTCCTAATATCACTTTCTAGGGACAGCCTTGACTACCCCTGAAAAGGACAAATATATATAATAGGATAGCCAGATAAGTAAAAGGAAGAATGAGCAACCACTGGGGTGTGGGGAAGAAAGGGTGATGGACAGTATTGGCAAATTTGGAATGAGAAAGAGTAGCAAAGTGAAAATAAAAAGTAAAATAAAATTAAGTTAAAGAAAAGCAGAAACAGTGAAGAACAGAATCACAGAATCATTTTCATAATTATTGCCTTGAAGAAAAAAAACAAGATTTGAGAATTTCCTAGTTACAGGGAAGATGTAAAGTTGATCCAGAGACATCATCTTATATGAACAATAAAGCTAATATAATTTCCCATTTTCCTTTAGAGTGTTTGACCAACTTATTCTGTCCTCATTTATTTTTTTCCTACTTTACTGGGTAATGGTTTAGAGTAATGTTTTTCTTTTAAATCGAAATAAGCAGCAATTTATGTTTGACTATGTTTCTTTTAACTTAAAAAAATTTTATTTATTCCTTTTTGTTGTGCTTGTTGTTTTATTGTTGTAGTTATTGTTATTGATGTCGTCTTTGTTGGATAGGACAGAGAGAAATGGAGAGAGGAAGGGAAGACAGAGAGGGGGAGAGAAAGATAGACACCTGCAGACCTGCTTCACCGCCTGTGAAGTGACTCCCCTGCAGGTGGAGAGCCGGGGCTCGAACCGGGATCCTTATGCCAGTCCTTGCGCTTTGTGTCACGTGCGCTTAACCCGCTGCGCTACCACCCAACTCCTGACTGTGTTTCTTTACTACCTACATATATGTACGATATAGCATTGGGATGGATTGTGGGAGTCTCTCGGTTGTTGAGCAGTCTAATGGAGTCTTTAAAATTTTTTTCCCTAAAACTTCATTTATCTAATTTGATAGGACACAGAGAAATTGAGTAGGGGAAGGGGATAGAGGGAGACACCCAGGACACTGCTTCACCATTTGTGAAGCTTTCCCCTTGTAGGTGGGGACCAGGAGCTTGAACCCAGGACCCTGTGTACTGTAAAGTGTGCACTACAGCAAGTGCAGAGCCAGCTGGTCCCCAGTCTTTATTTCTCATGAAGCTTTTAACATCTCTGCGAGGGGGAAGCTTCACAAGCAGTGGAACAGTGTTGTAGGTGTCTCTCTATCACTCCCTATATCCTTCGTACCTCTCAATTTCTCTCTGCCCTCTTGAATTAAACAGATAACTAAATATCATAGTTTCCAGGAATTGAAGCAGATAGACGATGAAAAATGGAATAATACCTATTTATTGGGGGGGGGGGGACAAAGAACAGGGAGCTCCAAGAGTCTCTGGTGATGAACTGGAGTTTAAGATCTTTCAGAAGCTGTAGGGTTTATTAGGTTGGGGAACTGAAAGTAATGACAAAGTAGTGTGTGGAAGAAACACGAGAAAAGAAGAGACAGTAAGGGAGCTGGGCAGTAGCGCAGCGGGTTAAGCACATATGGCGCCAAGAGCAAGGACAGGCTTAAGCATCCCGGTTCGAGCCCCCAGCTCCCCACCTGCAGGGGAGTCGCTTCACAGGTGGTGAAGCAGGTCTGCAGGTGTCTGTCTTTCTCTCTCCCTCTCTGTCTTCCCCTCCTCTCTCCATTTTTCTCTGTGCTATCCAGCAACAATGACATCAACAACAATAATAACTACAACAATAAAACAACAAGATCAACAAAAGGGAATAAATAATAAATATTTTTTAAAAAGAAGAGACAGTAAAAACATATTTGGTGAGGGGAGGGAAAGGGTCCGAGTAAATCCTCATAGTAAAAAAACAAAATACAACAGGTAATATCTGCATTTCATCAAAGAAGCATTTTCTCTTAGAAATATAAAGGTGACCTGCCAGAAAAGTGAAAAGCAAAGCAGATGGCAGGGGAGGGCCTAGACTGAGGGTGACAGTGTTTCATAGGAAATGGAGCGATTTTACCTTTGCACCACCGACTTTATCTACTGTAAACCATTAATCTCGCCAACTCAAAAAGGAATGGCAGCTGGGGAGCGAGGTTAAAGGCAGGAAGGCACAGCGAAACTACTTTGTAATGAGGTCCTTACACATTATTTCATTATTAAGCCCTAAGCATGGCAGCGCAAATCCTACTTTTTTAAGTAATGGTGAATATGAAACCAAATGTACCCAGAGAACAAAGAGACATATATACAGGCACATTTCCTGCAGCATTGCTTCTAAAAAAAAAAAAGGAGGGGGGAAAGAAACCATTTTCAAAGAACTTAAACATTAGTCAGTGGTGGAATGGATACTGAATTGTGGTGAATTCATAGGATGGAATATTATGGACCTGTCCAAGTGAGTGAAGTAGGCTGGCTGCAGAAACATGGAGAGATACAAAGATGCTGAGGGAAAAAAAAAGGTTCCTAAATTATATGTAAAGCATCTTAGTATGAATAACAAACATTACTAGAGTTCATGAATACACATGTGTAGGCGGAGGACAAAATAGACAAACACTATATTCGAGAAGGTGGGTGCTTTTACCAGGGGAAGGAAGGATCAAAACCAGTTAGGGAACCAAGTAGAGGACACATTTTACTGGTAACTTTCCTTAATGAAAACTGGAAGACACAAGAACATTTTCATGTACTGTTTTGGTCCACGCTCTGTCTGGAAAAGTAGGCCTAGAGTGGTGAAGCCCCAGAAAGCTTCAAATGAAATACAAACAAAAACTACTCATATTAATAGGGCAATAATTAAACCAAAAAAGTGCAGTATTTCTCTTCACTGCTATTTTTTTAAAATGCCACCAAGATAAAAAAAAAAAAAAACAGGGTGGGGGTTAGATAGCATAATGGTTATGTAAAGAGACTCTCATGCCTGAGGCTCCAAAGTCCCAGGTTCAGTCCCCCACACCACCATAAGCCAGAGCTAAGTAGTGCTCTAGTAAAAATAAAATAAAATAAAATAAAAAGTTCATATTGGTCCATGTGTGTTTTGACAATCCTTATTTAGTCTTAGTGTTTCAAAAATAACTTTAAAGAATAAAATAAACTGAAATATATAAAAAAAGGAAAAGAAGCAAAAGAGAATTATTTTTATTAGTCATGTCTGATGTATTGTAGTTTTAAAACTTATTTCTGTTGAGGAAATGTTTTACAAGACTATGATTGCATTTGTGACATACTGCAATTTGAAACAAATATTATCGCTTTTTTTTTTTTTTTACATTTATTTATTTATTTTCCTTTTTGTTGCCCTTGTTGTTTATCGTTGTTGTTGTCACTGCTGTCATTGTTGTTGGATAGGACAGAGAGAAATGGAGAGAGGAGGGGAAGACAGAGATGGGAAGAGAAAGACAGATACCTGCAGACCTGCTTCACCACCTGTGAAGCGACTCCCCTGCAGGTGGGGAGCTGGGGGCTCGAACCGGGTCGAACTGGGCCGGGATCCTTATGTCGGTCCTTGCGTTTTGTGCCACCTGCACTTAACCCGCTGAGCTACATCCGACTCCCAGCTTTGATTTTTTTTTTTTAAGTAATCTGAAAACAGTGGCTTATATATCACTTTATATAGATATTTGGGTGTGTAATATTAATTTTGGTTTGTTATAAACCAAAAGGATGGAGATTGGTGATAGCTTTAAAATGAAAAAATTAATGATTAGAAATTAGATTTGGTTTGTGAAAATTATAGGTATAAATTACTTTCTTGGAAACAATGCTCAAAATATAATTTGAAGAATAAATTAAGGGAAATGCTTTATACTAAATATTATCACCTCCTTGTATTTGAATTATCTTGATGCCTAGACACCTATCATGGAAAGATAAGAGGTCATACCTATGTGTCAACAAGTATACTATAAACTATTAGCCCACCAATACAGTATATTTAAAAAAAAACAAAAAATACCCCAAAAGGATAACTGTGTGCTGTTTAGTAATATTATGTTAACGATACTACAGTTCTTTGTCTTTCTAGGGAATTTTAATTACTTGGAATAAAGCAGAAGGTTAGATGAAAGCGTTTCTGAGCTTTAGATCTTTATCGGTAGTAAAGTCTTTGAAGTTATGTTCTCGGTCACTCTTCAAATATCCTTGTTATATTCCAAAAACAGTCTTATTCTTCGTTTTGTTATCTGTTTCTATTTTATTTTTTGCTAACTCCTAGTAATAAACAAAGAACTCAAAGGCTATTTGTGCTTCAATATCATCCAGTAATAAAATATAAAGAAGTTACAAAAAAAAAAAAAAAAAGGCCAGCATTACTATGAAAGCCATCACACGTTCTGTATGTATATTAAAAAATTCTTACATACTTGTTTAATTTCCAGAACCTGAGAAACTGATGAGACTTTGGTCTAACTCTTTAGACTGTCTGTCAGATGAGGGGCTGTGGCCTTACGTGAGGATAATGGAAACAGATTAAGAGAGTGACAGGGGGTAAGTTGACAAGAAGCCTTCACTGATTCAACCTACACCCACTGAGTTGTTACTCTGTGTCAGACCTTCTCTGGAAAAAGGAAAAACCATTTGGTGCAAGTTCAAACTGAATTTTACGGAGGAAGCCTTATCATTTCCTGCCTTGGTTTTTGAACGCTTTGGAACTGCCGTCATTTTGGGTCATAGAGGACACTTCAGAGTGTAGCATGTTCAAAAGAGTGTTTTAACTTCTCAGAAGGCAGTGAGATGGCTATTTTCCACACTCAAACCCACTAACAGTTTCATAAACTACTTTTGTTTGAAACAAATTATCTGCATAAAAGTAATTTTTGAGCTTTTCCAATTGTAACAGAGAACAGGGTCATAAATATATTTTAATTGGTTTAAATATTATGATGTACTTAATGTATTAAAAAATATTTGATTGGAGGGGGCTGGGCGGTGGCACACTGAGTGAGTAAGGATCCCAGTTCGAGCCCCTGACTCCCCATCTGCAGAGAGGTTGCTTCACAAGCGGTGAAGCAGGTTTGCAGGTGTCTTATCTTTCTCTCCCCCACCCCATCTTACCCACCCTAGCCAATAAAATGGGGGGGAAAAAAGGCCTCCAGGATCAGTGGATTCATAGTGCCGGGTGGGGCCTGGTGGTGGTGCAGCTGGTTAAGCGCACACATTACAGTGTGCAAGGACCCAGGTTCAAGCCCCTGGTCCCTACGTGCAGGGGAAAGCTTTAAAAGTGGTGAAGCAGGGCTGCAGGTGTCTCTTTGTCTCTTTCCCATTCTATTTCCCTTCTCTCAATTTCTCTGTCTCTGTCCAAAAATAAATAAATAAATAAAACATTTAAAAAGAACCACTAAAAACCAAAATAAATTTTTTTAGTTCAGTTGGTATCACATGTGAGGACACAAGTTCAATCCCCTGGCCCCCACATGAGGGCAACATACAAAGAGGAAGAGGCTTCATGAGTAGTGCAGTGGGGCTGTTGTGTTTTTCCTTATCATTCTGTTTCACTCTCCCTCTCTGCTTCTGACTTTTACCTGAAAGAATGGATAAAAATGTATGCTGGGAGTGGTGGAATTGTGCAGAAATGAAACTCAAGTGAAACCCTAGCGGTAAAATATATGTATGCATTGATTATGAACTTTTTCCCTAAAGACTGTTAATTATACTGTGACACAAAAGTGTGTAGATATACAGATATATAACTCAAATCATAAACTACCAATTAAATGTTGTTTCTTCCTGATGTGAAGTTCCTGCATTTTACTATTCTTGAAAATATGTAGTAGATTAAATAGACTTATGACAAAATTAATTGAATAAAATAAGAACATTTTAGCCTTAAAAATGCTTAAAGCCCTAGAAATCAAATACCATCTAAATAAAAACTATCTTAAATATTTTGGGTAAATAATTGAAAAATAAAGAAGAACCTTCTGAAAATTAAGCCCTTGTGCCCAGGAACAATTCTTGGGGTTTGGAACATCTTCCCAAAACAGCTTTTTCATCCTACAAAAGAGAAGCAAGATACTAGAATTAGTGAAAGACATCAATAGTAAAAATGTTGATAGCAGATGATAAGTGAAGAAACTAGAAATATATATTTTTTTGTTTTGTCAAAACACTTTTTTGGAGATGAATAGTAGTTCACAAGATTATATGATTACAAGGAATAACTCCACACTGTACTTACACAAAGCTCTGTGACCTCTCCCAATAATAACCACCATAGCCCACATTTTTTGGTTGGTTTGCTTTTTTGCACAAGTTCATGTGTTTCAGTTCTCTAGATTTCACATACGAGTGAAACTAAACTGTCTTTCACCTCATTCCAAATTTCACTAAGCATAATTATCTCCAGTTCCATCCACTGGAAATAGGGTCCAGTGGTGCCAACCATAGACATGAAAACACTAGATCCACGGGATCTCTATACCCCTGTGCTCACAGTTGTGTTAATCACAACAGCCAAAGAATGAAAAGTTCAAAAATGCCCATTGATAGATGACTGGCTAAAGAAGTTATAAGATTTATATACTCCATGGAATATTACTCTGCAAATAACAAAAGAGATAATACTGTTTCTTTGGGGACAAAATAGATGGAAAAGAAACCAGAAATGAATCTACCAAATAATCTTGCTATGCATCCAAAAGGTCAAATTCATCTTCACATGCTAGCCTATAATGATTTCTACCAAGGTTCGATAAACACCAAAATTAATAGCTATTATAATAATAAAAATAGCCCATCTTTACTGAAAGTGGTGTGTCAGGCACTAGGCTAACACTTTGCATAGGTCTTTCTGGGAGAAAACAAAGTATTGAAATGACTATCGAATGAACTTCAGAAATGATTCCACTTGTTATGACCTCATCAGTTCACCTGACTAATCCTCTCATCCGTCTGTCTTCCCCGTTGTTTTTTTTTTTAGCTAAAATAAATAAATAAAGCTGCTCTAATTATTCAGAATGTATTAAATAACCTCACTGAACTAGATGCCTCAATACTGAAGGATGTGGGGCCCCGTATAATCATCTAAGAAATTCAAGGTCATTGCCATATTAGACAGAGTGCTACCACACAGTGATGCTTTTTTTTAAAAAAAAAAAAAATTATTTCCTTTGGTTGCCCTTGTTGTTTTATTGTGGTAGTTATTGTTGTTGTTGTTGGATAGGACAGGGAGAAATGGAGAGAGGAGGGGAAGACAGAGAGGGGGAGAGAAAGATAGACACCTGCAGACCTGTTTCACCACTTGTGAAGCAACTCCCCTGCAGGTGGGGAGCCAGGGGCTCCAACCGGGATCATTCGCCGGTCCTTGCGCTTTGCACCGCGTGCGTTTAACCTGTTGCGCTACCGCTTGACTCCCAGTGATGCTTTCTTATAAATAAATAAATAAATAAATAAATAAATAAATAAATAAATAAATAAATAAATAAATGAGTGTTCTGCCAGAGGTGCAACCGTGCTGTTAGAGTCAACAGCTACTTAACCTCTCCTAGAAACAATAAATAAGAGCAAGGGGCTGGGGGTAGACAGCATAATGTTTTTTGCAAAGACTCCCATGCCTGAGGCTTCAAAGTCCCAGGCTCAATCCCCTACACCACCACAAACACGAGCTCAACAGTGTTCTGGTAAAATAAATAAAATAAAAACAAATAGCGTAGCGTGTTAAGCGCACGTGGCAAAGTGCAAGGACCCGCGTAAGGATTCCAGTTGGAGCCCCCGGCTCCAGGAGCAGTGGGTTCATGGTGCAGGCACTGAGTCCCAGCAATAACCCCGGAGGCAAAACAAACAAATAAAAGCACAAGATGAACTTCACCAGAAGTCAAGGAAAGCATTTGGGCTGACAAAATAGCTTGCCTTGTCAGTGCGCCAACTTTGCCCAGCTGCCTCCCTGATGGAATCCTGACCCCTCCTGCACTGCAGCAAGAAGCCCCAGTGCTGTGATGTTTTCCTTCTGCTAACTCTGTCTCTGTCTCTGTATTTCTCTCTATCTGAGAACTCATCCCAAATTGATGCAGCCTCAGAAATAACAAAAGAGAGAGAGAGAGAGACAGAGACAGACAGAGAGAGTATTTGTCAGAACCAAATGGTTTTTCATCTCAGGGATGCATAGATGGCTCGACTTCAGACATTTATTTATTTATTTTACCAGAGCACTGCTCAGCTGTGGCTTATGGGGGTGCAGAGGGATTGAACCTGGGACATCAGAACCTCAGGCATTAGAGTCTCTTTGCATAAGCATTATGCTATTTACCCCTGACCCATAGCTGACTCAAAATACATACATCAACCAATATAATATACCATAGCTACAAAAATCAATTTAAAAAACTCAAGTTGTTATCAATTAGCGCTGAAAGAGTATTTGAGAAGATTCAGTTTATGACTAAAAAAACACAAACCCTTAATTAATTGGGAGTAGAAGGAATATTCCTCATCACAGTTAAGACTGTCTGTGACAAACTTCATGGCCAATATCCTCAAAGTAGGACAACTGAAGCTTCCTTGTGGGGTCTACTACGATGCAGGCACTTCCACTCTCCCTGTGACTGCTCAACATAGATCTAGAAGATCTTTGCTAAAGCAGTCAGGGAAAAAAGATATTCAAGGAACCCACATTTGATTGTAGGAAGTTAAACAATCACTGTTTGCAGGTGGTATTCTAAATATATATACACACAACCATAAAGACGCCACCAAAAACTACTAAAAACTGTATATATTCAGTAAGATCCTTTAGACTTTATAAGAACTATAGTGACTATCAGAAGGAAGGGCTAAAGGACTACCAGGGTGGGTCTGGTAAACACACACACACACACACACATACACACACACACACACACACGTGGGTGAGACAGTGTAGTCCTCGAAACTGCAAACTGCTGTGGAATCACAAATAAAAACTATTAATTTTTGCCAAGTGCTTGTGCACCTGATGAAGTACACACATTACACTGCTCAAGGACCCAGGTTCAAACCCCTGGTCCCCAGCTGCAGGGGAAAGGCTTCATGAGTGTTCAGTAAAGCAGGGCTGCTCCCCTCTCCTCTCAACTTCTCTTTGTGCTATCCAAAAAAAAAAAAGTTAAAAAGAAAAAAAATGGCCATAGGAGCAGTGGATTCATAGTGTAGGCAACGAGCCCTAGGGATAACTAACCCTAGAGGCAAAAAAGAAAAAAGAAATGCCTTATGATCAAGAAATATCACTCTTAGATATTGATCCAAAAGGTATGAAAACATTTATGCATGTACAAACTATTGTATTTACTGTTGAATGTGAAACATTAATTCCCCAATAAAGAAATTTTTTAAAAGGCATGAAAACATTAATTTAAAGGGACATGTACACATGTTCATAGTTGCATCTTTCATAATAACCAAAATATAGAAACAACCTAAATGCATATTGACAGTTGGCTGGATAAATAAGTTATGGAAATATACTCCACAGAGCACTATTGGCCGACAGAGAAAGATGGGATGTGGGTGCTAGGTGGCGGCACACCTAGTCGAATGTGCAGGTTATATTGTGCAAGGACCTGAGTTCAAACCCCCGGGTCCCCACTTGCAGGGGGAAAACTTCAAGAGTGGTGAAGCAGAGCTGCTGTTGTCTCTCTGTCTCTCATCCTCTAGAGGGGATTATTCTCAGTTAATCAAGGAAGTGAGAGACGGCTACCAGGTTTCACTGACATGTGGAATACAGAGACATGAAACATATGAACTTGCAAAACAACAACAAAGTAGCCAGCTCACCTTAATGTCTTGAGGAAATGATGGTGGTTATGTTTGGAGGGGGATAAGGGTACAAGGAAGGCTTTGTGGTGTTGAACATGGTGGTTAGCTTATACATTTTTTAGAAGTAGTTTCTTTTTTAAAATTATATTTATTTATTTATTTGGATAGAGACAGCCAGAAATCGAGAGGGAAGGGGGTGGTAGAGAGGGAAGGGAGTGACAGAGAGGTAGAGAGACAGAGACACCTGCAGCCCTGCTTCACCACTCGTGAAGCTTTCCCCCTTGCAGGTGGGGGCCAGAGGCTTGAACCCAGGTCCTTGCGCACTGTAACATGTGCGCTCAACCAGATGCACTACCGTCCGGCCCCCAGCTTATAAATTTGTAAATCACTAATATAAAAGTAATAATATAAAAAATAAAACTTTCTTGAAACTTTTCTGTTTGTGTCACCTTAGATGCATATTGATAACAAGTAAAATATTAGAGCCGTTTACATTTCTAATTTGAGTTTTAAATCATAGCTTCAATAAGCTCAGGATTTTTTTTTTTTTTTAATATTTATTTATTTATTTTCCCTTTTGTTGCCCTTGTTTTTTATTGCTGTTGTAGTTACTATTGTTGCCATCATTGTTAGATAAGACAGAGAGAAGTGGAGAGAAGAGGGGAGGATAGAGAGGGGGACAGAAAGATAGACACCTGCAGACCTGCTTCACCGCCTGTGAAGTGATTCCCCTGCAGATGAGGAGCCGGGGGCTTGAACTGGGATCCTTATGCCGGTCCTTGCGTTTTGCACCACGTGCACTTAACCCGCTGCGCTATCGCCCGACTCCCCAAGCTCAGGATTCTTAACAATAAATGCAGTACCTTTGACGTGCTATTAATAATGTCCCAAGCAGTAAGACTGAAGAGGAAATAATTATTGCCACAATCACATAGAGACCTGCATCATTCTGGTGTGTCTCAATATCATCTGAAAAAGAAATCCAATTTACAAGGAAATAATATTTTTATATCCACATTCATATCTTACATTTTCAGAGTTCATAAATCTCCCTTACTTCTAAAAACATAGAGTTGGAAAAAACACAGAATAACATTAATAAAAATTGTTATTTTTGTCCTAAATTATGGTTCTGTTTTCAAAATCATTTCATTTCTAGTTCTTAGGACAACCATGGGGCCATGTACCCTTCTACAATCACTCCTGACCCACTTTTGTATGATGACAAACTCTTCTTTGATTTCACTAGAGAGAATAATCAGATGGCAGTATCACTGAATGTAGCAAACCACACATTTACATAAAAATGCAGTGTATGGAAAAGATTTACCTTGGGTAAAACTGTAAATTATCTTCGGGTTCCCTACTCCTTCCACAAATACCGGGTAAAGATTGAACTGGTATTTCTCAATCGGGATAAACTGATCTGAGAAGGAAAGTATATTAGTGGTTGTTGCTACCAGATAACTATCAATGTGTAAAATCTTCATGGAAAAAACTATAACTCTCCTGTATTACTAAACACAGAAATTACTTACTGTTTCCTACTTAAGCCTTACTTGGCATGAAGGCGCTGTATTATACAGTATATTACTGTCCCTCTGGGGGCAACTGGTGTTGGGCTACATAACTGTGCTCTATAGAGCCTCAAACCTTCAGCCCGTGGGATGTTCAACTACACCACAACCATCACCTGTGGTATTTATTTAAGTTGGTACACAGCTGGTGAAGAAAACTTGACGACAGACACCGAATAGCACTAAAAATGGCTTTCAAAATGGAAAGCTGGAAGCAATATAAACATTCTCAAGTAAATATTTTGAATAGATTTGGGGATAAAAGGTGATGTGACCATTAAAAAAATAGTTAACTTTATTGAAGAGGGAAATAGAGACATACTTGTGATTGTCAAAGGAAGAAGACCAGAGTGACAAATCACATGGTTAAAAGCATGTAAAATATTTAAATGGGGATGGATCAACTGAATTCAGTGTGGTAAGATGGCATAATTACATCTCTTGGATAATATTATTATCAATGTCTTTGATGTTTCCATAGAGTGTCTATATTATTTAAATTAAGAATTTGCAGTATACTAATCCATGAAAGAAATATAGTATAGTTCCATAAACTTACCATGGATATAATACTTCTTAACAGATGGAGGGATTCTAAGCCATTTTAGTTCACTGTCTTCACTGAGCATTTTCCACTCAACAATAAAATACATCAGATTGTAATCACTGGGTGATAACATCCAGGAAAGGACCACACAACTGCTGTTTAAAGGATAGGCACTGAGTGACTGCACAGTGTTTACTGAGGAGAAAAGGAGATTTATTTTTAAATTCAGCATTAATGAAAAGCGCTTATTCTCCTTGAAGAACATAGAAAGTAGGGGAGGAAGAGAAAGCATTTACACGGGCAAATATAACCCAGGACAACTGTTTCTGCATTATGACGGTGATATAAATAAAGAACCAGAAGGAAGCAAGACTTAACCTAAAATCCAAATAGGGGATATCTGGATATAGTTAAAAATATTTTTCTCGGGAGTCAGGAGGTAGCGCAGTAGGTTAAGCGCAGGTGGCGCAAAGCGCAAGGACCTGGCATAAGGATCCCGGTTTGAGCCCCGGCTCCCCACCTGCAGGGGGGTCGCTTCACAGATGGTGAAGCAGGTCTGCAGGTGTCTGTCTTTCTCTCCCCCTCTCTGTCTTCCCTCCTTTTTCCATTTCTCTCTGTCCTATCTAACAACGACATCAATAATAACTACGACAATAAAAAAACAATAAGGGCAACAAAAGGGAAAATAAATAAATAAATATATAAAATTTAAAATATATATATTTTTTCTCTGGGGCCCAGGTGGTGGTGCACCTGGTTAAGTACTCAAATTATAGTGTTCAGGGACCCAGGTTCAAGCCCCTGGTCTCCCCCTGCAGGGGGAAGGTTTCATGAGTGGTGAAGCAGGGTTGTAGGTGTCTTTCTCTATCTCTCCCTCCCCTCTAAATTTCTCTCTGTCTCTATCTAATAAATAAGTAAATAAAAGATTTTTTTTTTAAAGATTTTCTCCATGGAAGTATGACATAAGCTTGTTTTTGCCTCCAGGGTTATTACTGGGGCTCAGTGCCTGCACTATGAATCCACTGCTCTTGGAGACAATTTTTCTTTTTTTAAATTGGATAGGACAGAGAGAAATCGAGTGAGGAAGGCAAGATAGAGAAAGCGAGAGAAAGATAAACATCTGCAGACCTGCTTCACTGTTTGTGAGGCGACCCCCCCCCCCCCCCGCAGGTGGAGAGCCAGGGGCTTGAACCTGGATCCTTATGCTGGTCTTTGCGCTTTGTAACATGTACACTTAACATGTTGCACCACCGCCCAGCCCCTGACATACGCTTTTCATCCTAATTTCCTGCAAGCCCTTGCTACTGATGGAGTTGGGCTTTCAAAGTCCGATTCTGATCATTTTAACACTCTCTACACAGAGTTCCATGTAAACCCCCCGGTGGATTTCTACATACGTAGATAAAATTCCTACCATGCTGTGTTCTACTAGTACATCACCACTCAGCTTCTAAATGTGTTAAATTTTAGCAATGACGTCACATCATCACAGATATGTGTTATATAAGAGAGGTATGCCTATGTTTATCTTTACACATACTTTACATGCAATTTTACACATTTGCATGCATGTAAACAGAGACTGACTTCCAGTCTTCCCTGGTCTGCAGAAGGAAGTATTACATTTCCTGGAATACTTTCATCTACTCTAATACCATTTCAACGGTGTGCTACCACAAGAAAGACTAAGGACCATCCTACATGATCAAATATGATCTGACTTGTCATTTTGCAGATGAAGAAGAGATGAAAGGTGAGAGACTCAGATCCAGAAGACTCCGGGCTTTCTAGAAGAGTGACTAAGAATAGAAGTTTCCAACGATTAAATTTTAAAAGAAGCAATGGTTTACTCCCAGGTACCTTTTCTTACCTTTGCTCATAGACCGTGAGAATGTTAAATTAGAATTTGCCAAAGAAGCACCAATTGAATTGACAGCCAGAACTGTGATCGTATGTGCTGGCTCTGTCCAAAGAAAGGTGGACTTAGTGTGATTTCCCACATCTTCTGACCATGTTCTATTATGGAAGGTGTGATGCTTGATCACGTATTGTCGCACACTGCACAATGAGTCACTTTTCATAAGGGGCTGCAGCAAATACAAAAATGATTAGTCTAAGGGGTTGGGTGGTAGCACAGCAGGATAAGTGCACATGGCCCAAAGCGCAAGCACTGGTATATGGGTCCCAGTTTGAGCCCCTGGCTCCCCACCTGCAGAGGAGTCGCTTCACAGATGGTGAAGCGGGTCTGCAGGTGTCTGTCTTTCTCTCCCCCCTCTCTGTCTTCCCCTCCTCTCTCCTTTTCTCTCTGTCCTATCCAATGAAGATGACATCAACAACAACAACAATAATAACTACAACAATAATTTAAAAAAAACAAGGGCAACAAAAAGAAAAATAAATATTTTTTTAAAAATTATTTTAAAAATTACCATTCTAAGGCTACAATGCTTGTTATCCCAAATGAGCTCATGAATCTCTTAGCATACAGTGCCCACAAGGAAGCAAGGGTGAAAATCAGGGCTAACACCACTAACTTCAAGGATTAGGTGTGGGGAGGTAGACTAGGAGACGTTCTGCCATTGACCAGAGACTCAGCAGAACTATCTGGGTGGATATAAAGCAGAGGAACTGGTTTCCCCTTTTGGCTGTGTTTTCTTCTCAAGACTCAGAGAATAACTCATTTGAAGACATTAAAAAGTGGATGGCACGGGGCGGGGGGTGGCACATCTGATTTCGAGTAAGGATCCATGTTCAAGCCCCCCAGGTCCCCACTTGCAGGGGGGAAAGCTTTACGAATGGTAAAAGCAGGACTGCAGGTGTCTCTCTGCCTCTATAATCTCCTTCCCTCTCGATTTCTGGCTGTCTCTATCCAATAGATAACTAAATATAATAATTTTAAAAGAGTAGATATAATCAGGACATTGTCCTACCAGTAAATTTCACTCTAATTTGAAAGAAAAGAAAGACTGACAGAACTTCAAAATTTCTCACTGATGGGGCCAGGTGGTGGTGCAGCTGGTTAAGCACAGGTTACAATGTGCAATGACCTGGTTTGAGCCACTGGTCCTCAGCTGCAGGGGGAAAGCTTCCTGAGTGGTGAATCAGTGTTGCAGGTGTCTCTCTGTCTCTCTCCTCTATCTACCACCCCATTTCCCTCTGGATCTCTGGCTGTCTCTAGCCAATAAATTAATAAATAAATTAATTAATTAATTAAAAAGTTCTCACTGCAAAACAAAAATAAGAAAAATTAGTAATCATCCTCTGGTTCTGTAAAGCAGCAGGAAAGGGCTGAAAAGATGTTAATAATTATTTATGTTACTACCAACAAAAGTTATCATTTATTTTCCCTTCCTTTGATATTCTGCTACTTTAAGCAACAGAGATTATCGGGACTATGCATATGACACCCCCTCCATTTATGCCATAATATAAAAAAACCAGACAAAGGAATTGGTGATTCCGATGTAAAATGTATATTCTGTCCACTTCTTCCATTCTACATAGCCTAACAATACAGCCCACGTCTCCGTCACTTTCACTTACTGTGAGGAAGAGGAAGAGCTATCAATCTCCTGCAAACCCACAGAAAGCTCAACTCTAAACAGTGCCATTGAGATTCCTCTAAGCCAGAAACCGTTAAAATAAGCACATACAGTGATCCCTGTAGCACTGAGAATAATCTTGTTAGTTCAGGGAGTAAGAGTTTAAGAGCCACCATAAAAAAAGAAAAGTCACACCAATATTGCACCTTGTTTGGAAAGATCTATGTCAGTCCTAGGTTAGCTATAAGGCTAAAGTATGGACATCTGACAAGAATTTCTAATTTGCATACATTAAGATTTGTTCTTTGTGGACAGAAGAACTAGCATAATGGTTATGCAAACAAACTCTCATGCCTGATGCTCTGAGGTCCCAGGTTCAATTCCTGGTACTACCATAAACCAGAGGTGAGCTATGCTCTGGCAAAAAAAAAAAAAAAAGGTTTGCTCTTTGTGCCAATGTTCAGTTTTGCACAGTGTTATCTACTCACCAGGATAGTATTATACAGAATAGTTTCACCATCATAAAAATATATCTTGTACTTTACCATTTCAAATCTTTTTTCCACCAACCCAAATCCTCAAAACGACAAATCTCTTTCTAATTAATTTTTTATTTTTATAAGTGATTGAATATTGATTTATAAAATTATGAAATAACAGGGTCTGAATTTTTTTTTTTATTCAAGCAGTGGCACACCTGGTTAAGTGCACGTAGTACTAAGTGCAAGGATCCAGGTTCAAGCCCCTGGCTCTCCACCTCCAGGGAGGCTGCTTAACAAGCAGTGAAGCAGGTCTGCAGGTGTCTTTCCCTATCTATCTCCCCCTTCTCCATCTCTCTCTGTCCTATCTAATAAAAAAATGAAATAATGGCCACCAGGAGCAGTGGATTCTTAGTGCTGGCACTGAGCCCCAGTGATAATAACCCTGGGGGGAAAATATATGTAATATAAAATTTAAATTAAAAAAAAAGATCTTATGGCTATGTCATTTTTAGAATCTCATATAGTTAGAATTACAGTGTAAACTTCAGACAGAAATCTCATCCTTAGCAGAAATCATTTGACATTAATCCGATTTACTTTTACCGCTGAGTGATATTCCATTTTCTGGATGTACCTGAATATATTTATCTACTCTTCTCAGAAAAATATCTTGATTGCTTCCATTCATGTGACAATTAGGAGTAAAATGGGTATGCATATTCATGCTCAACTTTTTCTTGGAATGTAAGTAAGTAGCGGATGATAGTGTAGATGGCCTTATATATATAATATATCAGCTTGGTAGTCATAGATATTGTAGACAGCCTTATATATACAATACATCAGCTTGATAGTCATAGATATTGGGAAGTAATGACCACAATAAATTTCATTAACAGCCATCACCACATATAATTACAAATCTTCTGTTTAGTTGTGTGAGGTCTCATAAAATCTAATTTCAGAACAATTTTTAAATAAACAGTATCTATTGTTAATTACAGCTACCATGTTGTACATTAAAACTATGGAACTTATTTATTTACTTTTAATAGTTATTTATTTATTTAATGTTTTATTTCTTACTGCATAGAGACAGAGAGGAATTGAGAGGGGTGGGGGAGACAGAGAGACAGAGAGACACCTGCAGTACTGCTCCACTACTCCTGAAGCTTTCCCCCTGCAGGTGGGGACCAGGGGCTTGAACCCGCAACCTTACACACTATAATGTGTGCACTTAACCAGGTGCACCACCATCTGGTCCCCTTTATTTATTTATTATTGGACAGTGACAGAGAGAAACTGAGAGGGGAGGGGGAACTAGAGAGGGAAAGAGACCGAGAAACACCTGCTGCCCTGCTTCACCACTTGTGAAGCTTTCCTCTTGCAGGCGGGGACCAGGGGCTTGAACCTATTGACAATGGATTGGGGAGACAGCACAATGGTTATGCAAAAGATGTTTTGCACCTGGTTTAATCTCCAGCACCACCATAAACCAGAGCTGGTCAGTAATTTGATCTCTCTCTTTCTGTATCTCTGTATCTCTGTATCTAGTTATTTCTGCTTTCACACTAGATGGAGGCAATGGCTTCACTAAAAATTAAAAAATAATAATATTACGCAGTAGTCATTTAAAGACTAGTACATTTTAAAATGTGATTAAATGTATATATTAAAATGAATATAGTATATTTTTAAAAGAAGTTCTAGGTGAATATCCAATATTTTGGGAAAGACCTACTGTTTATATGACATCAACAAATAGAAAACCTTTTATTTCAGGCACTTTGGTAAGTGTGAGGAACACTACATTTATGAAATAGAATGGTTGGGGACTCAAAGGGACACTAGATATTATTTAGTCTATTCTTATATCTATAGTAAAAATGAAGGTCTAATGTATCAAAGTGACTCTGCCACAAAAAAAAAAAGAGTAAAGTATGATGTGTTAAGCTGAGAACAGAAATGTCAAACCACATGCTAGACTCTCTCCACTAGCATCTGAGCTATCTGCCATCACATCTCAAAGCTACAGTGAAATGTGTAAACAAATGACAAGATTATGAGCAACAAAGTAAATCCTTTTGGAATGTAAAGATAAAACTTAACAACAACAACAACAACAAAAAGCCAGGAATACCTTCCAAAGTAAAGTGACATTTCTCTCCTTGTTATTGGTATCTTCCGGCGTTATTCTCCAAAAGTCAGGGCCTCTTGTCGGAACTATGTAACAATAAGAAAACCAAATACTTCAGTTCTTGGATAGCCTTTTTCTTTTTTGGTCATATTTCAAACAGACACAAATGTACATTCAGGACACACTGACAAACGCTCTGCAGACCTCTTATGTCCATGACGACTGTGTAGACTGGAGTGCTCCAATCACTCCAGTATCCCCGTCCGTCCAGCCTCTTACAGCGCATCTGGACAGCATGGACTGCACACAGCTCTGGCACGGCAAGACTGGCTGATTTGGATTTTGCATCATAGACTTCAAATATCTGTAAAATAAGCCACAGCAAAGGATTGATCATCACAAAAACAGTTGTGCCAAATGCTAGGAGTATCTCATTTTAAATATAACCACTATTCCAAAATTAAGAATGAACTGACTATGCTTCCTGGCTTTAGTAAATTTCATATTTGGCATAAGTTACACGCACCATTGATGAAAGAATCTCTTAGCCTCGTTTCTTTACTTATAAGACTTTGGGGAGGGGTGGAGGGGCTGGATCGTTTACAACCTCACTTCCCAATCATTTTCTCAGCCTACAACTAATGTTACATTTCTGAAAAACTTTATTTATTTTACTTACTCGGATAGATAGAAGTTGAGAGTGAAAAGGGAATAGAGAAGGGGAGAGAGAGAGAGAGAGAGACCAAAACATAATAACAATACACCTACAGCATTGCTTCACTGCTCATGGAGATTTCCCTTTGTAGCTGGGGACTGGGGCTTGACCTGGAACCTTGTGCATGGAAATGTGTGCACTCAACCAGGTGTACCACCGCCCAGCCCAGTTACTACTTATGCACAAACACAAAAACCTAATACTCTGTCCACAAAAATTAAAAAAAAAAAAAAAAGTAAACCCAGTGGTGTGATAGATCCTGCAGCAGAGAAATCTCTGTTCTTCAGTCTCTTCCAGGAGCAGGCAATGGCTTCACAAAAAGTTTTAAAAATAATATTATGCAGAAGTAATTTAAAGAGCAGTACATGTTTCCATTAGCAGGTTATGTGAACTTTAGCAGAGATCCTTCTAGTTAAGAGACAAAGTCAGGGTTCCTGATCGTCCTAGGTTTTTGCAGATTGTGATTATAAAACTGACATAGTATACCACTATGGGAATGATTCTGGCTGTTTGATAAAAGCAACTTCTTCTAAAATGTACGTCCTATTGAACATGAGTATACTAAGCGATGCTATTAGATGTCAAGAGGGAAAAAGTTCTTTTGGTAAAGTGAGTCTGAGAAGCATAAGTTGAAATGAAGTCAAAATGTTTCTTGAATGCAGGATTTCTCTAAATCTTTCCCCTGTAATATGCACTGAGACTATACACTAAGGACACACAGGGAGACAAGGTTTCTTATACTTACTTAGGCACAGGGATCTTTGTCAAGGGACCAATGTTCTGTAACTCACTTGGGGAACTGATGGGTTGCAGAAATTTTCCTTCCTTGAAAGGGTGGGATTTTCATCAATCTATTTTTAAAATAGCTACAGAATACAGGAGCATGTACTTTTATGCTGATAAAGTTAATTTATGCAAAAACATTCTTCAGCATTATAAAAAATAGTATTCAGTGAAGCAAGACGCAGAACTTTGCAGGTAAACAGTACCTTCCATTGTATGTCTTTCCCATTTAAGCCATAGCGAATCTGGAATTGAAGCTTATTCTCTGGGAATACTGGTTTTTCCCAAGATATTTTCAATAGTCCAATTTTTACAGTTATTTCTGCTTTCACGCTAGATGGAGGCAATGGCTTCACTAAAAATTTAAAAAATAATAATAATATGCAGTAGTAATTTAAAGAGCAGTACATTTTAAACAGGATGTTACAATCCTTCATACCTTAAATCTATTTAAAAAATCTTTTTCAAAAAACTTTCTATTCTGGGGAGTCAGGTGGTAGTGAGTTAAGCGCATGTGGCACAAAGCGCAAGGACTGGCATAAGGATCCCGGTTCGAGCCCCCAGCTCCCCACCTGCAGGGAGAGTCGCTGCACAGGCTGTGAAGCAGGTCTGCAGGTGTCTATCTTTCTCTCCCCCTCTCTGTCTTCCCCTCCTCTCTCCATTTCTCTCTGTCCTGTCCAACAACGACGACATCAATAACAACAATAATAACTACAACAACAATAAAAAACAACAAGGGCAACACAAGGGAAAATAAATAAATAAATATAATTTTTTTTTTAAGATTTAAAAAAACTTTCTATTCTGGATCTCATTTGATCCTCTAAGAACATTATATAACACACAGAAAGGTACTAGCTTTTTTTTTTTTAAATACGGAAATACATTGAAAAATAATAATAATAATATAGTTCTTGTGCCGCACTGCAGGCTAGTAGTGAGACCTGATTAGAACTGAGTCTTTGGTTCTGCCTTCCAAAAGTTCCGCACTGTGTACATTGTAACTATCAATAATGGGCTGTTCCGCTTGGAGCAGATCCACTCCCATATCTGTATCAGATACTTCTGCTGTCTGTAGCTTTCTAGGTCAAGTGCAGAGACAGTCTTGTGGTATCGAAGCTTCTCTAGAATCAGAGGAAAATGAACTTTAAAAGAATAGAAGCAAAATCACCAAAAATGGTTAAGAGCTTAAAAAAAAATAGTAAAAGACCAGTTGCTAAAATGGTTTTCCTGAGAAGGCACCTGCTTTGTTAAAATACGGGAGTCAAGTTCAAGTTAGGCCCCCATGTCAGTGGTGGGGAAGTTTTCAAGCTGTCTGTTTGTCTGTGTGTCTGTCTGTCTGTCTACCTGAAAAAGCTGACCTGGAGAGGTAGGTCCCCAGCCAGGAATGAAAACCAAAAACAAAACCTTAACATTTAATTCAATTTCTACAACAATATGGGTAATATCATTTTTTTTTTAACAAATGAGAGAAAAATCAAGACAGAAAGAAATTAAACTGACCCAATTCACACAGGGGAAAAAAAAAAAAAAGACACCAGACTTAAACAATGCCATTAATCCCTCTTACGTCCTTGTTCTCTCAGTAATGAGTCTTGGATCCAGAATTTTTTCCTTCTTCTCTGCTTGAGGCTGTGCTAAGAATTTAAATGAATGAAAGCTAGAATCCTCTCTTTTTTTTTTTAGACATTTATTTATTCCCTTTTGTTGCCCTTGTTTTATTATTGTAGTAATTATTGTCACTGTTATTGATGTCCTTGTTGTTGGATAGGACAGACAGAAATGGAAAGAGGAGGGCAAGACAGAGAGGAGAGAAAGACAGACACCTGCAGACCTGCTTCATCACCTATGAAGTGACTCCCCTGCAGGTGGGGAGTCCGGGGCTCGAACCCGGATCCTTATGCTTTGCGCCACGTGCACTTAACCCACTGCACTACCATCTTACTCCCTAGAATACCCTCTTATCAAATAAGAATTCTCATAGTGAAGTGTTAAATCACATTTTTTTCTTTATTTGTTATTATTTTTTGTTTAGGACATTATAAGATTACAGAGTATAGTTCCACATTTCACCCACCACCAAAATTCTACTATCAAATACCATAAAGTACTATTAGCTATCTTTATGTAAAACACTAAGTCATAATTAATTATACATGATGATCTCTGTTATCCAGAGATATATATATGCACATATACATATAAATACACACAGATGCACAAATGCTAATTATGTAAGCTAGAAGGTTGTTTTTTTTTAATAGACATAGAAAGACAGAGAATGTGTGTGAAAGGCACCACTGGGGAAGCCAGGTGGTGGTTCACCTGCTTAAGCGCACATGGTACTAAGCACAGGGACACAAAGATCTGGGTTGGAGCCCCAGGCTCTCCACCTGCAGAGGAGAAGCTTCACAAGCAGTGAAGCAAGTCTACAGGTGTCTTTCTCTCCTTCTCTGTCTCCCTCTCATCTCCCAATTTCTTTCTGTCCTATCCAACAATGGGGTGGGGGGGGCGGGGAATGGAGATACCGAGAGCAGTGGATTCATCGTGCTGGCACGGAGCCTTAGTGATGATTGGAGGCAAAAGAAAAAGAGAGAGAGAGAGAGAGAGAAGAGAGAGAAAAGAGAGGAGAGAGAGAAAGAAGAGAGAGATAGAATTAAAATAAAGCAAAACAAACAAAACCTCCCACAAATAATCCTTAGACTTTCACAACAAACTACTGGTTGCTATTATGGAAGAGGGTGAGAAGATAAGATGATTTTAAAGGTTCAGTTTTACAGTAGTGAATGGTGACTGTGATGTATCAGATACAGACGTTCAAGCAGTAGCTATACACCTCAAATGTATCACTTTATACCATATTAACTCTAGAGAACATTGCGCTAAAATAATTTAAAATAAAACCAAGACCATCCAATTAATTCAGGAGATAATCTTCTCCATTTGACTATGCACAGGGTGAAATTTAAACCTGGTAAATCCTGACGCCATCTACTAATAAAAACAAAGACACACAATGCAGCTGGACTTACCCAGAGTCTCGGGAATGACACATGTTGGTGGAGAATCAAGTGACCCCAAAGAGTGGTTGATGTGGATCCACATTGTGTAGCCAGATAACAGAAAGATTGGCTGAAATACACATTCATATACACCATCTCTCTGCAAGTGGCAATCTTGGGGTTCAGATACGGGGTGGATAGATGGTGCATCAGAACAGTAAAGGCTGCTCCTTAAAAGATAACAGAAACAGTCCATTAACAAGCAATCTCGACAAGACAAGATATTTAAGAACGCTGCTTTGTGTTTTGGTTTTTATTTTTTAAAAATATTTATCTACTCCCTTTTGTTGCCCTTGTTTTATTGTTGTAGTTATTGATGTCGTGGTTGTTGGATAGGACAGAGAGAAATGGAGAGAGGAGGGGAAGACGGAGAGAGGTAGAAAAAGATAGACACCTGCAGACCTGCTTCACCACCTGTGAAGCTACTCCTCTGCAGGTGGGGAGCCCCGGGGGCTCAAAACGGGATCCTTATGCCAGTCCTCATGCTTTGCACCATGTGTGCTTAACCCGCTGTGCTACCGCCCAACTCCCAAAACTCTGCTTTGTTTAGACGAGCTGCTTTTGTTTCATAGAAAGTAGGTTTCTAGGGAAATGAATAACATCGCGCAAACAAGAAGATAATAAAATAATGAGAGGCAGAGCTATAAAACTTCGAAAGCTAAGTGATACAATTTTTTTAAATTTTTAAAAAGTATTTATCAAAAGTAGGAATGGGGCATTCTTAGTATAAAAGGAAGGCCATTCCCTATGTTTTAATAGGGATTAAACTCAATAAGAGATTATTGACAGAAAAGATAATTGATAGGATAGTAAATAAGAGTTGGTGGTAAACAACGCTTAATTACAATGTCTCCGTAGGTTCCAATCACAGCAGTGATCTTTAACGCTACCTATCCCTAAATAAGTAACATAGTCATGTCTATCACTCAGTTTATTAAAGATGAAAACTAAGAAAAAATGTGTAACTGTCTCCTAGTCTACTCTCCACCTCAGATCATCCAAAGTGTCTTTTTGACATCTTTGGCACTATTTACTCTGAAGGGGGAAAAAAAACCTTTCTAAGCATCTGGGTGGTGCACATGTTACAACGCTCAAGGACTCAGGTTTGAGCCCCAGTTCCCACCTGCAGGGGGAAGCTCTGTGAGTGGTGAAGCAGAGCTGCAGGTGTCTCTCTGTCTTTCTCTTTATATATTTCCCCCCTACCCTCTCAATTTCTGGCTGTCTCTATCCAATAAATAAATATTTTTGTGACACATTCCCCCACTTTCAGTTCCTTAAAATCACAACCTTGGCGGGGGGGGGGGGGGAGAGGAGAGAGGCGAGAGGAGGAAGAGAGGAGGGAGACAGGAGAGAAAAAGAAAGGAAGGAGGGAGGGGAAGAATGAATGATGGAAGGAAATGAGCTGGATGAGGGAGGGGTCATCTGTCATCTATGCATAAAAAGCCAGAAGCATGACTTTCTATAGAGGCACAATTACAGTACAACTGGAACTAAAAGGTTATCTTCACTTTCATCGTAACAGCAATAACCACTTACTGAGAGCTGCTACCAGGAAAAAGTATACAATCTAATTATAAGTCAAGTAGTATGTTATTAATTCTTACAGAAACCCTACAGATTCTACTATTCCCTCCATTTTACAGAAAAGGAAAGTGAAGCATAAAGTGTTTCAGATAAGTAAATTAAAGTCACCCAGGTATGTGCAAAATATCTCATGGTAATCCTGCAAATGTTACTAAGAAAAATGCGGGAGTCGGGCTGTAGCGCAGCGGGTTAAGCGCAGGTGGCGCAAAGCACAAGGACCAGCATAAGGATCCCGGATCGAACCCCAGCTCCCCACCTGCAGGGGAGTTACTTCACAGGCGGTGAAGCAGGTCTGCAGGTGTCTATCTTTCTCTCCCCCTCTCTGTCTTCCCCTCCTCTCTCCATTTCTCTCTGTCCTATCCAACAACGACGACAACAACAATAATAACTACAACAATAAAACAACAAGGGCAACAAAAGGGAATAAATAAATAAAATAAAAAATAAATAAAATAAAATAAAAAAAAAAGAAAAATGCGTCACTGAGATTAAGTAACAGCCACCTAAGAACATCCTTTTTACGGTAAAGTGTCAGGGAAAAAAATGCAAAGACAGATTACAAGACTAAAACAGCCCATGATGACCATTCTGTTGATTTTAACACACTAGTATCATTTAATTACATCTATATTATTGAGGTGCTCCTGTAAGAAATCTAGACATTTTGGGGCTGAGTGGCGGCACACCAGTTTAAGTGCACATGTTACCAAGAGCAAGGACCCAGGTTCAAGCCCTCGGTCCCCCACCTGCAGACGGAAAGACTCACGAGTGGTGAAGCAGTGTTGCAGGCGTCTCTCTATCTCTCTCCCTCTCTCTCCCCCTCTTCCCTCTCAAATTCTGGTTGTCTCTATCCAGTAAATAAATAAGGACAATCTAAAAGAGAGAGAAAGAGAGAGAAATCTCGACATATTCTTTTTTTCCTAATTCTACATACGAGTTGACTGTTGATACTAGGATTACATAAATCACAGTGATCAAGGAAGGAAGGGAGGTGATCAGAAATTTCTAAGTATAAATGAGAATGAGTCACGCAAATCGAAAGTCATCAACACAAATACAAATAGGAACTGAGACAGTGAACAAGAGCAGAGCATATATTTGAAAACTATCATGGGCATTGCAAAAATAAAACCAATCTTATAATCAAGAGTATTATTTTAGGTGATATTCTTTTTCGGGAAAAGGCAAGTATTACAGGAAGACAATGCCTGATACTTTATTAAACAGGAGGGTAAAAATAAGCAAACATCAATTACTCTTTATTTAAAAAAAATGTTGAGTTCCTTTTAAAATAATCTTACTACTTCAAAAAGGCATTCACATTATACCTTACAATCTATTTTCAACAATTTCTTACTTAAACAAAATAAACTCTCAAACAAAAGTAAAATGAAAAGCATTAATAATTTCAAAATAATATCAGAGTTTTATACTTTCCTCCTATTAGTGATTCAATAATGTTTTATAATTCTAGAAGATTACAGGGGCATGAATTTTCAATATTCTTCCTAGTCAATTCTCTAAGTCCAATTAAAATGTATTGAAATAAATTTTTCTTGAACTTCATCCAATAATTAAAATAGGATCATATAGAACTGATTATTAGAAAAAGTGATTTGAGGTAAAAAGAAAACAAATTGAAATTTTAATTCGTATGTTTTGCTTTTCAAGAATCACCAATTTATTTAATCTCTCAAAATTCTCCTGGTTAAGGCAATTCTACTTCCCTTTTCAGAGAGAAACTATACAAGACTATTACTATAATGTATGTCTATAGGAAAAAAATCATCTTGCTACATATTCACAGAGAAATAAAATAACCCAAGGGAGTCGGGCTGTAGCGCAGTGGGTTAAGCGCAGGTGGCGCAAAGCACAAGGACCGGCCTAAGGATCCCAGTTCGAACCCCCCCCCCCCCACCTGCAGGGGAGTCGCTTCACAGGTGGTGAAGCAGGTCTGCAGGTGTCTGTCTTTCTCTCCCCCTCTCTGTCTTCCCCTCCTCTCTCCATTTCTCTCTGTCCTATCCAACAACAACATCAATAATAACTACAACAATAAAACAAGGGCAACAAAAAGGAATAAATAATAAATAAATAAATAAATAAGAAATAAAATAACCCAAATAATACATACCTGTGATACCTCAGCTGCAAAGAACTTCCCACAAGTGATTGGAGTGCATTGGTTGACCATCTGCAAGTCATTTTAGTTAAGTACCCATCAGTTTCACATGATATATTGATATTGACATCTATTTAAAACACATTAAAATATTAATAAAAAGCAAAAGACACCAAAAAATGATTAATGAAAATAAACGTTCATCACAACTCCATTGGGGCTCTAATGTAAGATCCATAATTAAAAAAACTTATCTTGCAAAACAAAAATGAAGAAAACCTCAGTCTTCTTACCAATCACATATAATTCAGCGTAGCGGTGGTGGCATTCATATTCATCGCAACAGTACACGGCGTCGTAGGTGAACTTCCCGCGAGGTTTCGTTGCATTCAGATTGAGGAAAGTAACTTTGCTCACATGGTCACCCAGAGAATTATACTGGCTTGGAGGAATTTGCTCAGCTAGATTCATCCACCATATAATTTTCTTCGAGGGAACGATCTTATTTTCACTTTTGTAGATGCAGTGAAAAGAAACATTTGACCCAACACTTGTCAGAATTTTAGGTGGAAAGTATATGATATCTGTAATGAGGAAAGAAAGGTAGGGTATCAACTGAAGATATGAAACAAGTATACAATATGCCATGGGGGAAAAAAGATTCATATTGCATTGAAAATTACAGGACACAATAATGAGAACAACAAGAGACTAAATAACTGCCTCTTTGTATATTTGGCCTAATATCCCACATACTCTCATTTTCAGGTTACCTGAGAATCCATAAAATGTCCAGTATCTTCTAAACATTGAGCATATTGATTATGGGACAGGGGAGATAGAATAATGGTTATGCAAAAAAAAAGACTTCTGCATCTGAGGCTGAAAAGTTCCAAATTCTACCCCCAGCACCATTATAAGCCACAGCTGAGCAGCACTCTGGATACACATATGAAATATGCATATAGTCATAATATGACTCAGTAATGTCAGCTGCTAACTGATAGGCAACTAATAATAGTGAAATAAAACATAAATATGTCGCTACTTCCACAGCGACATGTCTACCTTTGGACTGCTTTCAGAATCAGTGACATCTGTGGTGAAATATTAAATACAGTTACTATAAAACAAAATGGCAGGGTGGGGGTGGGGTCAGGGGGAAGACAGCATAATGGTTATGCAAACAGACTCTCATGCCTGAGGCTCCTAATTCCCAGGCTCAATCCCCCGCACCACCATAAACCAGAGCTGAGCACTGCTCTGGTGTTTCTCTTTCTGTCTCTCTCTCTCTCTCTCTCTCTCTCTCTGCATCGCTCTCAAAAAAATAAAATAAAGTCTAAAAAAAAAGAACAAGATGGCAATGAAAAAATGGTGCCTGCATATTGTCTTTCTTCTTCGCAAACAAAATGTTCAAATAAGCAGCGAAAGCTGAAAACAAACAAACAAAGCTTTAAATAAGAAAACTAGGAAATGCAAAACTAATAATCCAACAATAAAAAACGGGATAACTAAAAGTATTTGCCTGTAACATCTTTTTTTTTTTTTTTTGTGACAGTTTCCTGTGCTTGAAGACTAGGGAAAGCACTATTTTTCTAAAATATTATTGTCTCCGTGGCTACCACTAGCCCATGCTTTTTTTTTTTTTTTAGCTCCATATTGTTGGGAAGAAAGTTTGCTTATATTTTTAATTAAAAACACAAAAAAGCAAGAAATTATTTATACAACAGTTTATTTAAAAAAAAAAATCCATGCTTTTGATTGTATAGATTAAGGTATGGTGTCAACTGCTGATAGAATATGAATATCCACTTATAAACACATATCTCTTCTGGGTTTCAAAAAAATTATTATTATTTAAGTTTTCTCCTTCCTATAATAGCATGCTAAATTTCAATGCTTATTTACTTATAATTCACAAAAGATATTTGTGATTTGTACATCTGTAACCAAACATAAACAGGAAAAAAAAACCCTAGCAGAATGAAGCTTCTGGGCAGAAGCCAGCCCGTCAGACTTACAATCTAGCAAACATTCACTGTTGCATTCACTGCTTACAGCACCCAAGAACCTAGCACCACCAACCTTAACTATGGCCCTCATCTCATTACTCCATTATCCTGAGTCTCAGAATAATTCACTGAAAACAAACAAACAAACAAAAACTGCAGGGCCTTGAGTGTACAAGCTTCCGACTCCAAGGACCTGGGTTCAAGCCCCTGTTCCCCATGTGCAATAGCAGGGGTGAGGATAAGCTTCTCAAACTGTGAAGCAGGGATCTCTCTTTTTTCTTCCCTTTCTGCCCCTCTCCACCCCTCTCAATTTCTCCATATCTAATAAAAATAAAAAGGGGGAAAAAAGAAATAAAAAAGAGAGAAAGAAAGGAAGGAAGGAAGGAAGGAAGGAAGGAAGGAAGGAAGGAAGGAAGAAAGGCCAAAGGAGGTGGGGGTAGCCGGCAGTAGAGTCATGCAGGTACTAAGCTCCAGCAATAACCCTGGTGGAAAAAAACATTCAAAATGATTTTTTTTAGTTTAATTTTATTTATAGTGTATTTCTTATTATTATTATTATTATTATTATTTTGGATAGAGACAGCCAGAAATTGAGAGGGTAGGAAGAGATAGAGAAGGAAAGAGACAGAGAAACACACCTGCAGCCCTGCTTCACCACTCATAAAGCTTTCTCCCAGGGGCTTGAACCCAGGTCCTTATTTATTGATTTATTGTAACAGGTACACTCAACCAGGTGAGCCACCACCCAACCCCTTCAAAATGATTTTATTAAAGTGCATGTAATATTCAATTCAATTTTTAATATTAAAGATTTATGTCATATAAATATATTTTTTTTATTATTTTGGATTTTATTTATTTGTGAGAAAGATAGGAGGAGAGAGAGGAAGAACCAGACCTGTGCTGCCAGGGATTGAACTCAGGAACTCACACTTGAGAGTCCAATGCTTTTTCCACTGCGCCACCTCCCAGACCACCTAATGTAATTTACAGGGACACCAGTACAGTGTTGTCAATTGAGGCAAAGTCACTCACTAGGACAGAGCTCAACTTTGCCCTGTGTACAGCCCATGTTCCAGCCTGTCCCACGTCACACTGAAGGAAGCTTCATTGTTGTGGTTTCTCTCTGTCTTGTCTCTCTGTCTCTATTTGAAAACTTCGGTCCAGAGTAGTAAAGTCCCAGAAAGGGGTTATATACATATTTCTGAATTTGTCAGTTTGGCATTCTCATATTAACTAGCTTTCAAATAAGAACACTGTTTGCCAGGGTACTGTTTTGAGGGATCAGAAACTCAAAAACTCTTCTGCATTTTCCTATTAACAAATGAACTTGTTTAAAACCTAAAATTAATATTGTATCTCTCTTGGTTTCACGGACAAGATGTATACTTATAACATGGCAGAGGCGGCACTGGTAAATATGTCTCCCTGTCAACAGAAGGTACTCTCACCCCACCTACCTTTTGTGGTAAAGGTAAATGGACTGCTCCAATCACTCCAAAATCCCGGGCCATCCATTCGACAGCTCCTCACCTGAACCTCGTATGAAGAGCCAGGAAGCACACCCTTCACTATCAGAGATGTAGCTGAGACTGTCTTGGTAGCCTGTCAAATATCATTTGAAAACACCAGAACATTAGGTCAGTGGGAACCTTTGTCAGAAATTATAAAATGTTCACACATTTAAAAAAAAAAATCAAAATTTTAGAGTGGAGTTAAACAGAACTCAATGATCAAATAACAAATGCTTATACACTAGTCAATAAAAATTTTAAAACAATCAGTAAAGATTTTTAACTGAGTTATAATGAGTATCGACTTCTCAAAAATTTCAGCAGAAAGCTACAAGTTACTGCTCACATCTGTAATGTACATATTATAGAAAACCTGAGTGTGGATAGTTAGAAAAATGGAAGTTCTTAGATGAAATAATACCTGGGAGCAAGTATAATTTTAAGAACTTTAGCCTGATGATAAGCTACATTGAATTAAAATATAATTTATAAACTGAAGGGGAAAAAAACATCTAAGACATTTAATCCTATACTACTAGCTAAACTACCAGTAGGAAAGAACTTTCTAGTTAAATTAACTCAGTTTCCCAATGATGCAAAACAATGGGACTAATGGGTCTCTGAAAAGGTGGAAAGACAGAGACTGAAATGGTTGAAAAATCTATTAGGGGACCAATTAAATCAGAGAGTTTATGGACTCCGTTTTTAAACAAATGGGAAGCCAAGGTTCGGAGAGCCTAAACCTGCTTTTCCACACATAATACTAATTATTTTCATCCTGCTTTTTTTGGGAAAAAAAATTAAGATTCAAACAACTATCCCAGGAGCTGGCAGGATAGCACACTTAGCTTATGAGCTTATTCTGTCATGGGGATGTCCTAATTAAACTCCCTGCACTGAAGGGAGCTTCAATTTTGTGGAGTCTCTGTCTCTGCTTTCTATCTCTTGTCTCTCGTCTGAAAAAAAGAGCCCAGCTTTAAAAACAATAAATTACATAGTAATTAGTTTCATAAAAAGCCAGTCACGAGGCCCTCAGTCTCTTGGTGATCACCATCTTGTTTCCCAACTTCTATATGATTCATCTACTTGGTTTTTGTTGTGGTGGTTGTTTTGTTTTGTTTTGTTATTGTTCTTTCTTTGCCTCCAGGGTTATTGCTCGGGCTTGGTGCTGGTACTGTGAATTCCACCATTCCGGATATTTTTTCTTTTTTTTTTTAAATTATTTTTTAACTTATAGGACAGAGATAAATTGAGAGGAGAGAGAGAAAGGGAGAGAGAAAGACACCTGCAGAACTGCTTCAGCACTCATGAAATGTCCCTGATTAAGGTGGGGAGCTGGGGGTCCACTCCAGATCCTTGTGTGGGTCTTTGCACATAGTGAATGAGGTGCTCTCATCTGGGTGTGTCACGGCCCAGCGCGGATTCATCGACTTCTATACCACAATCTCCTACAAGTCCTTTTGAATGAGCTCTTTCTTCATCTCCATTTATTGTTACAACCTACTCACACTACCAACTATTATTTTTTCCCCAACTATTCTTATCCTCATGGAAGAACTATCCCAATGTAACCCAAAGGAAACTGAACCATTGCAGACTATGAATAAGTGTTCAATAAGTATTAACAGATGGAAAAAGATTTGATATTTGCAACATAGAGACACACACCATAGTACAGTTATACAAATATACTGAGTAGTAAAAATAAGTACTAAATGTGAAGCCAGAAAAGGTCTGAAAAAGTTAGTTACAAATTCAAGTTGTTGTAATTACACTTTCTATTTCCTTTTACTTGAGTATGTATATGTGTGTGTGTGTGTGTGTGAATGAGAGGATGAGAGAGGTTTTAGAAATATAGAGTAATATAAATTTGAGAATAACAGGAACTAAATTCTTTTTTAATATTTATTTTCCCTTTTGTTGCCCTTGTTTTATTGTTGTAGTTATTATTGCTGTTGCTGTTATTGTAGTTATGATTATTGTTGTTGTTATTGATATCATCATTGTTGGACAGGACAGAGAGGAGTGGAGAGAGGAGGGGAAGACAGAGAGGGGGAGAGAAAGGTAAGACACCTGCAGACCTGCTTCACTGCCTGTGAAGTGACTCCCCTGCAGGTGGGGAGCTAGGGCTCCAACCGGGATCCTTACATCTGGTCCTTGCGCATGGTACCACATGCACTTAACCCGCTGCACTACCGCCGGAGTTCCCTCTAGAACTAAACTCTAGAGATAATGAATCGTGATGTTCAATATATAATACAGATCCATGGAAAGAGATCTCAATTAACAACAAGTAAAGAAAAGCACGAGACAGGTCTATCAGCAGATATGTGGTCATTTTCTTTTTTTTTTTCTTTTTTTTGCTGGGCTCAGTGCCTGCACCATGAATCCACCGCTCCTGGAGGCCATTTTTCCCCCCTTTTGTTGCGCTTTGCGCCACATGCGCTTAACCCACTGCGCCACCGCCCGACCCCCATGTGGTCATTTTCTATGCTGATCTAAATGAGAGCAGCGATATAACATTAAATTCTAACCTAACTGTTCTAGAAGATTCACACTGAGGAGAGAAGGACATTTTCTATGGCACTTTCTAGGGGACTCACCTTTACTTTAGTTGCTTTTCATTTTACTCCCTAAAATAATACTCACTTGTCTCTGACTTGTTGTAGATTTCTCTGAATACTTCACTTGATATTTAAGTTGAAAAGGTACCAATGTTGAGCTGGACCAAGAAATCATTAAATTACCAGTGTCTGTGATTTTCATAAGTAGATCAAATGGTGGATCAGGCTTCACTTAAGAAAAGAAGAGAATACTTTTAAACCAAGCAATTTTGACAGTAAACATTAAGATGATAACAGAGTACATTTTTTGCCTGCCTTCTGCTTCAGTGTAAGAGGTCGCCTTGTCAAAGGTTAATTACAAAACCAAAGTGTGACGTCTACTCTGTGGATATTATCATAGCAATCTACATATTTTTTTTCTTTTGGATAGTAAAAATTATAAATTAGCAAATAGAATTATTTTATAACTGTGAATTCTTGTTATAAAATAAGCCTGCTTAATTATATCTAACCAAATATTTCTTGAACATATTTGAAACTTCCCCACTTGCACCACACACAGACTGCATTATGGGTAACAGGAAGCCAAAAGCATTTCCTAGGGTCAGCTTATCACTTGAAAAATGCATACAGCTTTCCAAACAGATAGGCAGCATTCAGCAAATCTAGTAGTTCTGAAATATTCCAATCCAGATAAAACTAGTCATGTACTTTATGGCACTATGAGTTACACGTATTAATTCAGCATAACCAGACCATATCTTGTCACCGGAAATGGAGATGGATTTTCTTAGCTTAAGAAGTTGTTTAACTTAGTATGTTAATTCTGTATTCACATGGGTAATTGTGTACTTATATATGTAGATGCATGAATATGAATATATATATATATATGTATATATATATACACATATATATATATATATATATATATATGGAGGTGGGTATGCATGCCAGGGTGTGTAGTGATACAACAAATCTTTATTTGTAGAAACAATAAAAATAGAGAGACAGGCTGGGAGTATGGATCGACCTGTCAGCACCCATGTTCAGCGGGGAAGCAATGACAGAAGCCAGACCTTCCACCTTCTGCATCCCACAATGACCTTGGGTCCATACTCCCAGAGGGATAAAGAATTGGAAAGCCATCAGGGGAGGGAAGGGGATGCAGAGTTCTGGTGGTGAGAACTGTGTGGAGTTGTACCCCTCTTATCCTATGGTTTAGTTAATGTTTCCTTTTTATAAATAAAAAAATTTTTTTAATTATATAACAAAGTATTTGTTGAACAAATTATGGGTTATTTATAGGAGGAAAAAACTATATATTACTAAAAAACATATTAGAGAACTATCTCACTGGGTAGAGCACATGTCTTATCAAACACTAAGCCCAGGAACTGGGCCCCAGAATTGCATAGCCATCAGATTCTTTGGGGTCTCTCCTCTCCCCTCTCCTCTCCTCTCCTCTCCTCTCCTCTCCTCTCCTCTCCTCTCCTCTCTCTCTCTCTCTCTCTCTCTGTCTGAATAAATAAATGAAAAAGTAGCTTGAACGGGTAAAGTCAATCATGTGTGAGGTCCCAGGTATGCCTAAAAAAATGTACTGGGGAAGAACATTGCAAATACTTAATATATTTATTTTAATTGCATTAAGCAATAACTACCTTTAGATTTCACTTATTAAAACTGACAAGTATAAAAATATATATAAATATATTTTTAAATGAGGATAATGTCCAAATGAACAAAAGTAGATGATGCCTTTTTCTTCTTTGTTTTTAAGACTTTCATAATTGTGTCACTTCATGTACAAATAAATATTAATTACATTAAAATATCTGCTGATTTAAATTTATTTTTGAGAAATAAAATGTCACATTAGCATGTTCCACATTCTACATTTTCAGAAATTTGGATATAATTTTGTTTTTTCTATGAGTCAAAAAATCACAAAGTTTTTACTTTATATGATATTTGACAAATTTTAGCTATATCAAAGCAGGGTCAAACATACACTAAAATCTTGAAATAACATATAAAACTAAGTCCTCATTACAAGAAAGACAGAAGTGAAGAAAAGAAGCATAGACATTTTCATCTGCATACCAATATTAGAAATGACAAAAATAAATAGATCTTTCCTTGAGTCTTTTACTTTCACAATACCAGATACAACCAATCTATCTGCTTCGTTCAAAACAAGCTACTATTACTGACCCATTTTGCATGCCATTTTCCAAGACAACCTATTATAAATAGGCCACCTTCTTGTTCAGTTCACTGAAATGGCCGCTAAATTGCTAACTCCCAACACCAAATTTCTGACTCACTGTTCTCTCGCAGCAGCATTCATTCCCTCTGAGTAGCTGACATTCATTTCCCACTTAACTTCCAGACCACACTCTTCTACCACTTTTCTCTCCCATTACCCCTTTGTCTTTCTCACTCAACTCCAATCTCATCCAACTCCATAAACATCTATATGCTAATGAGACTCCCATATATTTTATCTGAACTCCAAGTCTTTCTACTCAACGGCCTACTTAATAGTTTTGATAGTCATCTCAAATACAACATGTCAATATATACTGCCTCAAAGTTCCCCATCTCAGCATTTCACCCTTACTGGCTAACTCAATTCCAAATCTTAAGTGTTATCTAGATTTCCTCTTTGTTATTTGCAAATCACACCAAACCCACTAGACATTCCATTCAATACTAACTTCTACATAAATCCCAGAAATGTTTTTTTCTTCTTTCTCCTTCACTGACAGAACATCAAACCACTTGGACAACAATTCCAACAGCCTCCTATCTTGATTTCTCTGTTGTCATTCAACTATCTTTCACATCCTCATCAATTTCATTTTCCACATGAAAAACTTATTGTATTCAACACACACACACACACACACACACACACACACACGTGCGCGTGCGCACACGTACTTTAACAAATTCATTTTCCTATTTCAAAGGGTTTCACTGAAAGGAAACTAAAGCTAAAGATCTGTATCCCTGGCTTATGGTGTGATCTGGACATTGAAGACTACTTGACCATCTGTAACTATTCTCCTGCCTCATTCATTTTAAGCATAAGGGTCACTTTTAGGTCCGACACTGATCAAGCTCATTTCACTATGTGATTTCGCTAGTGTTATTCTTACTTCTTGGACCACCCATTGCTCTGGATATTATTATTATTATTATTTTTGAATTGAGGGAATTAACGGTTTACAGTTGTGGGACTATGTGAAAGCTTGGTAGAGCTTAGGGAAGCTCTCCCATCCTCAGATGGAGGTTTGGAAAGACACCCCACTTGTTAGCCTCTCTTCTCATAGAGATGAGCCAAGAGGGAAAAGTCTCCCAGAATCAGCTTTCCCTTGTTAGTCAGTCTCTCAGGCTCACAGAAATCCACTGCAGAATACTGTGCCCCAGTATGGTTCCGTAGCCCCCATGTCCACTTGGTCGATTCCAAATTATACTCCTCCATGAGGATAATTTCTGGAACCATCCGTTCCACCCCGGTTCCATGGCTGCCAGTTCTTAGCAACATCACCCCGCCAGATATTTGTCAGGATGCGGCATCATCTAAGTTCATTTCCCACGTCTACGCTCGACCGGACCTGCCAATATACGCGGATATCTTCGCCCACCCTGTCCAACGCTTGACGTCTCGTCACCCAATCTGGTCCCCTACGCCTACACTGAACTTCTCTGTTCCAGACTCTTGGAAACAGAGTTGGCAGTCAGCTGAGGTAAAGAACAAACACCTCATCACAGACCCCTGCAAGCGTCAACCCGGCTTTGACCTAGCACGTTATGATCGGGCCCTCCTCAATCGCTATCGAACAGGCCATGGCCGGTGCGCCGCTATGTTCCATCTCTGGGGAGCCAGAGACGACCTGAACTGCCCCTGCGGCTCCAGACAGACTATGACCCACATAGTCAACGACTGCCACCTCTCCAGATTCAAAGGAGGTCTCAAAACTTTACATCAGGCTCAACCTGATGCTGTTGACTGGCTACGGAAGAAGGGCAAATGCTAGAAGAAGAACAGAAATCCTATAGGCCTCTTACACTTAGTTTCTCCCTGCTAGCAGCAGGCCACATGGCTGCCTGCTTTAAGGTTCATTCAAAGTTTGTATAGTCACTCAAAGCTCACACATCCACCCCACCTTTTTGATCACAAAGGAGAACACACTCTATCATATACCTCCCCAACACCAGACAGTTGCCTCAAAATGTTATTTCCTTCTTTTCTTTGATATCTATAATTTACATCAATTCTTGTTTATCTTCTCTCTATCTCACCTTACTGGTTTAACCCCTATGCTTCTCTCAAATGCCTTTAGATAATTAACCTGCTTGCATCATGGAGACTAATTGTCTTGACCTTTATGTATCGCATCAATTCTTGTCATACCAGCCCCCTACCATAGGGGCAAGCTGACCTTTAAGAAACTTAGAATTTCTGATGTATTTGAAAAATGTTCTTTGTTTAACTTTCTATATAAGCCCAAGCCCCTCAAATAAATGAGTGTTTATACCAAGATACTCCCTGAGTCCTCTTTCTTTATCATGCAGTCTCTAGAGATGGTGAGAGAGCCTCGGTAAGCTTGCCTCCTGGCTGGAGCCACCCCACGTGAGCCCTCGCATACAGTAAATACAATTGTTGGTACATTTGTAAAATGTCTCAGTTTTCTGCAAAACACTCTCACCCCCAGCCTAGGTCCTCCTCTACCATCATGCACCAAGACATGAAAGACATCTGGGCTGGCCAGAGTCCTTATCTTTGGTACAACACACCAAATCCAATGCAGGTTCTATTTTGTGTCTCCCTTTGCTTTACTTATTTCTCAACTTCTGTCCATGAAGTGAGATCATCCCATGTTCACCCTTGGTTTCAGTGGCCTCTATAGCTGAAAATAGTAGCTCCCTCCTCTGATACTCTACATTTCATCACCTGTCTTGCTTTGTCCTTTAATAATCTTTGGCATCACACATGTCCAAATATAAGCAAAGATTCCCCCCCCCAAAAAAAATCACTGAAGAATGACAAGATTATTTTTAAGGCTTTAGTAAAACTTATCACCACATTTTCTAACTACTTCATTTTAAAAGATCTTTTCTTTTTTATTTCATTTTTTAAATTGATTATCTTTATTTATTTATTGGAGAAAGAAAGCCAGAAATCGAGAGGGGAGGGTGGGATAAAGAGAAAGAAAGACAGACACCTGCAGCACTGCTTCATCACTTGTGAAATTATCCCCCTGCAGGTGGGGATCAGGGATTCAAACATGGGTCCTTACACATCATTACATGTGTGCTTAACAAGGTGCACCACCACCCACCCACTTCATTTTTAAAACACTGCTTTTTTGTTTTTCCCCAAAAGAAGATGATTCCATTCAGGATAGATCTTGGTATTTTTTTCTTTTTGATGTGACTTCATGACTGAATTGCTTAGAAATCCTTTGGTTGTGGAAACACAAATACATCTTCGAGGGTCGATAACTTGAAGTCCTAATGCTAGAGTATGTGTCATATTTAGATTCAAAAATCTGATGTCTGCAGTAACTATGAAAGGAGGGAAAGTGACTTTGTGTGAAAAATTAAGTCAGTGATCTAGACAACTACTTCTAGTAATGCAAAAAGAAAAAAAAAAACACCCCCAGAAGAGCAAGGATGCCTATAAAGAACCTGTATATAACTGTTTCTGAGAATCTACGTGGAAAATAGCAGAGCTTTGGAATGGTAGACCATATACATTGTGTGATTTCACACACACACACACACACACACACACACACACACACACAGCTGCATAAAGAAATTATTGTGTCAGTATTTGCTTATCTTATTCACATTTGTCATTATATATTCCAGTTGATTAAAAACTGGGAGGGTCTTGGCAATAAACAGATTTTTTGTTTATTTTTCTTTTTTTTAAATTGTTTAATTTTTTTTTTTACTATTTATTTATTTATTCCCTTTCGTTGCCCTTATTGTTTTATTGTTGTAGTTATTATTATTGTTGTTGTCATTGTTGGATAGGACAGAGAGAAATGGAGAGAGAAGGGGAAGACAGAGACGGGGAGAGAAAGACAGACACCTGCAGACCTGCTTCACCGCCTGTGAAGCGACACCCCTGCAGGTGGGGAGCCAGGGGCTCGAACCAAGATCCCTACGCTTGTCCTTGCGCTTTGCGCCACGTGCACTTAACCTGCTCTGCTACCGCCGACTCCCTGTTTTTCTTATAAACCGATTTATATAGCGAGTCACTTATTTGTTTACTTTGCATTGCTTATCTTTGTACATTTTTCCCTGCTTTGAGATAGAAGCTTGATTTCATTTACCACTGTTGCCACATGAGCCTCTAACATGTTTTTACTGAAGAAGTACATGTAGGTAAAACATCATGTTTTGTATAAATAGTTATCTGTGAAATGTGATAGCCAAAGAGTACATATCATCAACCTATCTAACAACAGCCAGGGAAACAGCTCAGTTGGTAGAGAGCAGGACTTGCAAACTATTTTACACTACTTCTAAGAAATGTGCACACTGCCAGATTTATTACAGCATTTTTCATAAATACCCAAGAGCTAGAAATCATCTAAGTGCCCGGTGGCTTATAAACAGATAAGGGAGATGTGAAATACTATTTAGCTGTAAAAAGTACGGAATGTTGCGATTTGCAACAGCATGGGTGGGTCTAAAGGAGGTAATATACTAAGTGAGATCAGTCTGAAGGAAAAATACAAACCCTAAGAATTCATTCACACACAGTCATAGAGAAAACAGATGAAGAGATGACAAATAAACTTCAAAAAAAAGCAATCAAGTTATCAAGAAAAAAGTAAGTCATAATGGCAGCAGTCGACAGTCTTATGAAATCATCCCAGAAGCTTCTCTTAAATTCTCCTTAGCACTACAGTTAACACCATAGCAGGATTGGCTAAAACAAAATAAGCATATATTGGCTTGCTGGAAAAAATCATAACATTATCTTTTCTATGTTACTGTATGCAAAAATGTGTCAGGATTTCTCCAACAGCCCATTAATTCCATAGGCATCGTTTGGTTTCTATTTATGGGTGAAGTTCACATTTGGCATATTTCTATGTGGATGCATAACTTACCGACATTTATGGGCTGAACAGACATTAGAGGGGACTGAAAAATGACTCCACCAGACACTATTTTCAAATACATAAGAAGAGTATCGTTGAGTCTGGCGGCTGGCACAGGCACCTGGCATTCACAACATTCATGAGCACTGCAGTTGCACTGGACAGGCTGAAAATTGCCTTCCTGGGAGGTCGGAAGTGACTCTTCTAAGACTTGAAGCCTGTAAAAAAGGATGAAAGGCTAAATATTAGCATCAGTGTTAAGGACTGGAAGGATTTATAATGTAGGAAACAAAATCCAAATTTAGCTATGCTAGTCTGGGTGCATTGCTTACAGGGATCTAGAGGAAAAACAGATCAAGAAACAAAGGATTAAAACAGGGTTTCTGATATCAGAAATAATGTAAAAAAAAAAGAAAGTTCTGAAAGGGAAAAAAAAAGTGTTCCTAGAACCCTCAATCCTGTGAAAATAGCTGTCATAATATAGATGGCAGATCAAACCTAAAAGCATTCATCACTATGCATCTACACTATGAAAGTAGCTAGTGGAAGTCCTTCAAGCAGTAATAATTAGAGATGAATAAATAACAGGTTCCAACAAAAGAAACGAAATCTAAATAAAAGAATAAATACGTATTGACTATATAATACATTTGTAATATTTAGGTAATGTAAGGTTTAGAGTATGGAAGTATAATAAAGGGGCAGAGGGTACATAGCATAATGGTTATGCAAAGAGACTCTCATGCCAGAGGCTCCAAAGTCCAATCCTCTGCACCACCCACCATCAGCCAGAGCTGAACAGTGCTCTGGTTAAAAAAAAAAGAAAAAATGAAGAAGTATAATGAAGGATATTAGCACCAACCTTGAGAGAAAGGAGAAGTGAACACAGTATGTGTTTATAATTTATAATGATCTCACACTGTACATTAAGAGATGTTGATGTCACTTTGAGGTATTATATCAGAAAAGAAGTTAAAGACCTGTGTTTAAATTCTAAAGCAGCCATTAAATCATGAAATTGGATGTCTAAGTTAATAAGCTGTAGTGATCAAATCAATAATGTGTTAAAAAAGAGAAAATTAATGAAATAGCGTCTAGAGCAACACCTGAACTGACAGCTGACATCCTACAAAAGTATAAAAAGCAATCCCTGGGAAAAGAATAATTTCTAATAATTCCTATATTAAAAATGGGAGATTTATAAGGAAAATAAGCTAACAAACCAAAAGAAAACAGCTAATTCTTAGTATCACAATTTAAAAATTAATTAAAACAAGTTCATCAATCCCAATATAAAACAAATCTCTCCCCAGACAATAACTTGGGTCCACCTGTATATTAGATATCAGGCTCAGAAAAAAAAAAAAAAGAAAGAAAAGAAAACACTAGTATAGTCATGGGCCCTTTAGAATATAACTAAAAAAAGGCCTACCAACTATCTACTAAAGGGAGACGCCCAAATCTTCATCTGCACCATTCCAGACTTTAGGTTCATGATTAATCAATAATTTGTTTGGCTTTATATTGTTAACTCTTCTTTCAGCCACCAGGTTCCAGATGCTAAGATAATGCCAAGTGGACTTCCCTGGGCAGACAACCTCACAAATATGTCTTGGAGCCCTGCTTCCCCAGAGCCCCACCCACCAGGGAAAGGGAGAGACAGGCTGGGAGTATGGATCGACCTGTCAATGTCCATGCTCAACGGGGAAGCAATTACAGAAGCCAGACCTTCTACCCTCTGCACCCCATAACATCCTTTGGTCCATACTCCCAGAGGGATAAAGAATAGGAAAGTTATCAGGGGAGGGGAGAGGATATGGAGTTCTGGTGGTGGGAATTGTGTGGAGCTGTACCCCTCTTATCCTATGGTTTTTGTCAGTGTTTCCTTTTTTATAAATAAAATTATAAAAAAACCCAAAAAAGTGGCATTAAGTTAGATAAAATTTTCTTAGCTACAACACCAAAAGCATAGTCCATAGGATAATAAATTAATAAATTAACCTCTCAAGATCAGGGGAGACAGAGAGGGAGAAAGAGAGAAACCTGCAGAACTGCTTCAGTACTTGTAAAACTTCCCCCCTATAGGTGGGAACTGGGGGCTTGAACCCAAGTCCTTGTTGACTGCAATATGTGTATGCTATGGACTGTGCCACTGCCTGGCCCCACTCCTACATATTTGAATGATAGTCTTGAAAAACATTCACAGATGGTAGTTGTCTTTATAAAACTTTGAATATACTACTCCACTCTCTCCTAGCCTCCACGGTTCCTACAGAAAAATCTGATGCCAGTCTGATTATGCTGCCTTGATAAGTCACTTTCTTATTTTCCCTGGTAGCTTGTAAGCTTTTTTTAAAAAAAATATTTATTTATTCCCTTTTGTTGCCCTTGTTGTTTTATTGTTGTAGTTACTGTTGTCGTTCTTGGACAGGGTAGAGAGAAATGAACAAAGGAGGGGAAGACGGAGAGGGGGAGAGAAAGACACCTGCAGACCTGCTTCACCACCACCTAGCGACTCCCCTACAGGTGGGGAGCCAGGGACTCAAACCGGGATCCTTACACCAGTCCTTGCACTTTTCACCACATGCGCTTAACCTGCTGTGCTGCAGACCGACTCCCTGTAAGCTTTTTTCTTTGTCCTTGACTTTTGATAGTTTCACAATGATGATGTTCTTTGGTGTAGGTCTATTTGGGTTTAGGAATTTGGAAGTTCTCTCTGCCTCTTGAATATCTACATACTGATCAAATGTCCATTTGAAAACTTTCTATTATTTCTTAGAAAATGTGAATATGGTTTCTGCTTCTCTCTCTCTTTCTCCTCTCCTTCTGGAACCCTTATAATTCTGATACTTGCTTTTCTAATGAAGTCTTCAATCTCCCTCTACGTTGAAGTAAAAAAATATAGCCAGTTTGCTTTCTATTTCTGATGTTTCCTTGACTTGCTATTTAAGACTGTAATGCATTCAAAGTGTCCTTCATACCCTGTGACTCTGTTTTCAATCTTCCTATTTCCCTATCAAGTGAATCTTAGAAATCATGAATTTCTTTTTTAATCCACTTCTCCATATTAAATTGAGAGCCTTGTATTTCTTCAAATTTCCTGATAATGTCTTTCCTATGTTCTTTCTCTGATAGCTTTTCTAGATTTTCCTCATTAAGTTTCTAGCCCTCATCTTGGTTTTGTAGACCAGCACTTTCTTAATTTTACCAGTCAGTTTCGGTTTCTGTTATTGGCCACAGGTGATGCTGGGTTTAGCTTTGTATGTCAGCTTCAGAGGGAGGGAAAGAGCTTCAAAGGAGTAAAGTGGTATTATGACACCTGATGTTTCTTCAACAAGGTCCTAGTAAGGGGGAGTGGTGAGGAGGAAGAGATCCCATACTGCCTTCTTTTCCCTGAATGATTCCTAAAAGCAGGAACTCTGCTACTAAGTCATTTTCATGCAGGGCAGTATAACCACAATGACCAGGATCTTGGCAGCGGGAACAGGCTTGACAGGCTTATCTGATGGTACGAAGGTAAAGTGTTCAGTTCCCTGGTTCCTCTGAATTGTTCTCTGAGGTTTGTTCAGGAGCATGTGGCTTCTACAGCTCTAAACAGCAGTCCTGAATTCCTTTGTTTAGGCCACTTGGTCCCTGAGTGGTTCCAGTTGGGCCCTTTAAATTCAATACATGAATTTGAAGTAATTGCAAATATAGCACCCACTGGCAATGCAGTGCCATGCTTCTTCTTGATTATTTATCTCCTTTCCCTCATGATCCTCCTTGTCCATGTGCAATCACTAACCTTCAAATAGTGATGTTCTTTTATTTACCAAAATACCAGCAGTTCTCTGATGGAATTCATTGAGTTATTTTGTTGTTGTAATATTTGCTTTCCTGGTTCGAGCCAACTTCCCATGACTAGTTCACCATAGCTCACTGTATATAGTTTTTAATATACTCATATATTTTTCCCTGGGAAGAAAGTATCCAAAATTTAGAGTATGCTTTCTATAAATATTGTCATTACCAGGGATCAAATTTCAGGACCAAATACATTCTCTAACTTCATAGTGGAAAAAACTGCCTAAATGGTAAAATTTACAAAGAAGGCAGAAGGATGCTGAGTGGTAGTGTACCGGGTTAAGTGCATATAGTACTACACAGAAGGCAGTTTTAAAGTTTATTTGATAAATATTTTTGAGATATTTCCCCTGTTAAATAAAGTTACATACACACACACACACACACACACACACACACACACACACACACACGTGCTGCCAAGGCAGAAAATTTTTGTTGCTTAAAATTTTTAAGGAGTTCTCTTTTCTTTCTTTCTTTCTTTTCTTTTCTTTTCTTTTTTTTTTTTTTTGCCTCCAGGGTTATCTCTGGGGCTTGATAACTGCACTATGAATCCATTGCTGCTGAAAGCCATTATTATTGGATAGGTCAGAGAGAAATTGAGAGAGAAGGGGGAGATAGAGAGGGGAAGAGAAAGATAGGCATCTGTAGACCTGCTTCCCTGCTTGTGATGTGACCCCACTCTGCTTGTGGAAAGCCAGGAGCTGGAACCATGATCCTTGTGCCGGTCCGTAATCCCATGTACCACCACCCAGCCCCTTAAAGAGTTTTCTTAAAGAAATCCTTAATGTTAGATTATTTTCAGCAAATATATATATACATATATTTTTTCTGATTTTAAAAATTATTATTCAAAACCTCATACTTACAGTTATCAGTACTTAGAGTGTTATTTGCTATTCATAAATACCTAAAGCTTTAAAAGTCTTTTGGAAAGTAATTTTTAAAATATTTTATTTCTTTATGAGAAAGATAGAAGGAGAGATATAGAAAGAATCAGATGTCACTCTGGTACATGTGCTGCCAGAAATTGAACTTGGGACCTCATGCTTGAGAGTCCATTGTTTTATCCACTGCACAATTTCCCAGACCATGGAATGTAATTTTTTTCTTTTCTTTTTTTCTTTTTATTGTTGTTACCGAGAAAATGTTTTACAGTCTGTTGTCTCAAGAGTACCATTTTATACCTCACCCAAAGAGTTATTGGCATACCATTCCCACTACAAAAATTTCACTTCCCCTCCAATGCAGGGTAATTACCTCCCTTGCAAGTCCTTCTCCTCTCTGAGTAACTTTGTATCTGTAGTCATGAGCCAAGGGTTTATTTATATTTCACCCTGTCCCCTTACATTGTCTGGAAGTAAAAAATTTCTTTTCCTATAAGTTTTTATTGGGCAGGGGTTAATGGTTCATAGGACAGCTGTTGACACATCGATAAAACATCTCATTTCCCTGCGACAGGTGTCTGCAAAGAACTCTCACACAGCATCATGCACCAGGATCATATAGCCTTTCCCCTCAAACTCCTCTCTCCCCTCCCTCCTCAGAGTCCTTTGCTTTGGTGCAATATACTAAATACACTATCAGGTACCCAGAAGTAGGCTCCAGGCACTCCTTTTTGTCACAACTCTCTCCCTCTTAAGGCAAAAGTATGAAACCTGTCAGAGAGTTGCAGTGGCAGTCCACAGGCTTTTGAGATTTTGCAAAATGTTTATCTGTAACTCTAACCTCTGACTGTTTGCCTGAAGGGTTTTGGATTTACACACAATAGAGTGCCCTGAATATTCTTGAGGCCTCAGAAATGATGGCAGCTAGGCCATGCTCCCACTCAGAACACTGGTCCAAATGAAAACTTGCACAAAAGAGTGACTTGAAGATTTACCCATGGTAGATACCATCTGGCAACCAGAACTGGACGTAGAAATTATGACCAGAGGGATATTTCACATCCAGATATGACATCAGCAAGACTACAGCACATGGGGATGAGTTCAAGAAGGATTTCAGTTTTCTCACATAAATGATGAATCAGCACAGAAATGGTAGTAGCAGCTCTGCATATTTCTTTCCTTCTAGTGTCTGTCTGCATATATTAGTTTCTGGCCAATCTCCTCCTCTTTACTATTTTTCTTAAGAATTCTTGGTGATATTAACCTTATAGCTTAGTATCTAATTTTACAGAATATTCATTCTGAAGGGACTGTCATTGAATGTGATTAGTAATTGTTTTTTAACTAGAGATCCTTTAACTGTTACCAGAAATGCATAAAATAACAATTGGGACATAGTACCCTCCCATTTTAGGGAGAAACAACTGCCATATGCCTTCTCAGACTTGACACTGCCCTCTGGATATATGCCCATGCACACCTTAGCCAATAGGAGAAAGAGTGAAATCAGATGGACAATAAATCTCTTTTAGAAAAGACCAAGTGCAAGTTTTCCTCCTCAAAATGATATAAACATTGATATAAACGATAAATAGAAATATAGGGGTAGGAGAGGTATCACAACTTATTTCTGTGTAGGGTAGTCCATGCATTAAAAAATAATTGACATGGAAATGTTGACATTACTTTATTTAGTACTTACAGAGCAGCAAAGATATGACCTTCAAGGCCATAGTTCTTGAAAGGATTCTTAAATCTGGATTCCATATAACAAATGAATAATTTCAAGTCCTCTTTCATCCAGCACTGTATGTTCCAGTTTGCGCCTAAATTAAAATAAACTACATTAAATCTGAAAAACATTTTGAACAACTCAGAAAGAGAAGAGCTAAATTGAATTTACCAGTGCTCTAATATAACTTCCACTGCCCATTCTGAGAGGAAAAGGGCACACTCTGACTCGTGCTATGTGTTTGCCCAAGTCATTTAGTCTGTTTGGCTCCAAGTTGCCCTTTTTGGTAGCTAAAAAAATTAAAGTCAATTCTGTGGCTCAAACTTAAAAAAAAAAATCACCCATCTCAGTGCTTTCCTACTTTCTGAAAGAAAAGAGAACATTAAATATCAAAGTTCAGACAATTTGGACGTGTCTGCTTTACCGATAAGGTATAGTGACTCACGCTGCAACTATGATGTTTATCTTGAACTCTTTCTACTGTAGCATCACAGGCCTCAACTACAGCCTTACAGGCACGCTGAAATATTTCACCTGCTAATGATAAACTGTTGGTGTTTTGCTATATGAAAGCAAAAACGGCAACAACTGAGTATCATGACTAACTTTGAAAGCTTTCTGTTGAGTCCTATCAAGTAAACAGCTTCCTTGGCGTCATTATGGATGGGAATACTCAGTAAGCACCACTTAACCTAGCAGACGTAGTTACAAAAATTCAGATTCACTTAGAAGTAGTTAGCAGCCTGTCTAAGGAAGCTTCTGTGTTGTGTTGTGTTGTGTTGTGTTGTGTTGTGTTGTGTTGTGTTGTGTTCGCTCTCTCCCTCTCTCTCTCTCAACAAAAATAAAACTCTGATCTGATTGATATTTACACTTTATTCTATTCCTAAACTGATTTTGATGCACTGAATTCTTTCTTTCATCTTATTAGTGGTACTGAAAACCAGAGGAGCATCTGCCCTCTATGGGACTTCTGGCAAAGTTAGGAGACTGTATTTTAATTTTGTCTTCTTTGGGAAATAATGATTTGCAAAACAGTTATTATCACACTCACAGAATTTGTTACCATATCTTTGTTCTTCTTTGAGGATTTTTGACTGTCTTTGATTACTTTCTTTTACTCTATTTTTTCCACTTTAGGGGGAGATTAATGGTAGTCACAGTGAATGCTACTGACAACTAGTGGATGAAAGTCAAGGCTGCTGCCAAACATTCTGCATTAACTGCATTAACAGCACCCTATCGCCAAGAACCACCCTGCCCAGAATGTCAACAGGTCGAGGGTGAGAAATTCTGACTATCCCACATGAAATAAAGACCTTCTGTATGCTTTTATAGGTTTCTTTATATTGTCAAATCAATATGACTGACTTATGCCTGGAAATATGTTTGGTTTTTTGACATCCAAATGCAGATTTGACAGTGATACAAGCTACGTTCAGTTTACATTATACTTAAACAACCAAAAATCATTGATGTGAACCTATTGATCACAGGAATAGTCCTTGCTTAAACAAATATTGCTATTCATAAATGTGTTAAATGTTAACAATTTCAGTTCTTAATTAGCAATTTGATATTTCAGCTATTTAATTTAAAAATGTGTTTTTTTCTGTTTCAAGCATATTTAGAATACTTTAAGAAATGTATTTAGAAATAAAGAGGGGGGGAGTCGGGCTGTAGCGCAGCGGGTTAAGCACATGTGGCGCAAAGCACAAGGACCGGCATAAGGATCCCGGTTCGAACCCCGGCCCCCCACCTGCAGGGGAGTTGCTTCACAGGCGGTGAAGCAGGTCTGCAGGTGTCTATCTTTCTCTCCTCCTCTCTGTCTTCCCCTCCTCTCTCCATTTCTCTCTGTCCTATCCAACAACGACAACAACAATAATAACTACAACAGTAAAACAACAAGGGGAACAAAAGGGAATAAATAAATAAAATAAATATAAAAAAACAATAAAAAAAAAAGAAATAAAGAGGGATCCTCCATTACATTTTAATTTTACTTTGATAAGCTATAAAAACAATTTAGGCCTTAGTAGTCTGGTTATATGAAGAATCTTAACTGTATAATGTAAAATAGAATGATATATATTATATATATATATATAATGATTATATTTCATATAATCTCAAAAAATTATAAATTTAGTCCATACAATTAATAGTTATGCCTACAACATTAAAGGGTTAAGGAGATAGCTCCAACTGTTACAGCAACAAGTTGCATATGTGAAGCCCTAGAGTCTGCAGGTTCAAATCCTAGCACCACCTTATACCAGAACTAAGCAGTGCTCTGGTCTTTCTCCTCTCTTATTCTCTCACTCTCTCATAATAAATAACTCTTTTTAAAAAGAACACTTCAAAAGCTTACCTATTTGTTGAAAAACTAAAGAATTAACTGTGGAGATAAACGTCTTCCCTTCAGTGTTGTCTGCATGGACAGAACAGATGTTGTCTTCCTCATTTTCAAAGCAACAGTGGAAAGTTGGTTTCGGTGACAAGTTAGAAACGTAGGTATTACTTGAATTCAACTTGGCTTCAACAAGGGCCTCATAATGTCCATTCCTATTTGAACTGTGATTTGAGATTCCATCAGGTAAGAGGGAACTGTAGGTTGTCTTGGGTGGTATACAAGACAATTTAAATTTCCAGGAGGTAATTGGATATGTTGCATTAAGTGCAGTGATCACATAGATAAATTCTGTCAGAACATTAAAAAGAGATATAGAAAACAAACATTGTGACACCAGTCAAAAAGGAAACATCTAAGATTAAATTCTGGAGTACCCAATAGCATTATCTAACTTTCTTTCTTTTTTTTTTTTCATCAGTTTATGGTTCTTTTTTTTTTAATTTTTATTTATAAAATGGAAACACTGACAAGACCATAGGATAAGAGGGGTACAACTCCACACAATTCCCACCACCAGAACTCTGTATCCCATCCCCTCCCCTGATAGCTTCCCTGTTCTTTATCCCTCTGGAAGCATGGACCCAGGGTCATTATGGGATGCAGAAGGTGGAAGGTCTGGCTTCTATAAGCTTCCCCGCCCGCTGAACAACTTTCTAAGTGCTAGTCAAAACCTAAGCCATAGCTCTGTGCTTTCACTAGAATACTTCAGGATACATAGATTTTTAGAATAATAATAAGAAGAAGATTATATTCTAGTACCTTTCTTGAAAGTTCCCACTTATTTTCCTACTTGATCTGACATATTTATATTTATTGAGCTAACCATAACTAAATATTTCAATGTCCTTTTAATAAATACTTCAATGAACTTTCATTATATACCTAGGCAATATTAAAGCACTGTTTGAGTGTTTCATAAAGAGAATGGCAGTAAAATGCTAATTTTAATCCTTCAGAATGATTTTATGGAGTTTGTCTAGAATATTAAATCAGCTGGATGACACCCTAATGCTACCTATGAGCCTGCAGATAAATAGTATCATATAAGACAGACCTGTAATAGTCTATCTAACAGTAGATGCACAAGAATAGACATCTTACAGAAAACTTTCACTACTGGTTAAAAACAATTATCATTTTAACACATAAAAACTAAGAACAATAACATAATCTTGTTATGTTATTGTTATAACATTATAACATTATCTTATGTTATAATGTTATAACATTATCTTCAATTTTTACATATTTATAAATTTCTACAATAAGAAACTACTTAAAATAAAATCACAATTAATTCTGATTAATAATAAGATAAAAAATGATTTATTTTACAAGTTACTGAAATGATCTAATATCTGTGTTCCCATAGATAGACTAAAGTAAAATTAGAATTGTGACATTTTTGCATGGAATTTTATGGAATGATCATTCTGAAGGGTTAAGATAAGTCTTAAAAAAAGAAATTTTAAAAACTCAGTTTACAAAACTATCATTTTAACTTAAAAAATTAATACATGTGGGGCAGGTGGTGGCACACCTGGTTGAGTGCATATGTTACAATACGCAAGAACCCAGGTTCAAGCTCCCAGTGTCCACATGCAGAGGGAACGCTTCGCGAGTGGTGAAGCAATGCTGCAGGTATCTGTCTCTCTCTTTCTTCTCTATTTATCTCTTCCTACTCTCTCGATTTCTGATTGTTTCTATCCAATAAATAAAGATTAAAAAGTAATACATGGCAAACCCTAACAAAAGGACTTTTCAAAGTTAACCCATTTACCAAATAATGTGATGATAACATTAACTATCGATTGTCTTTTGGAACCCTAAGACAGCAGGAACCTCACATCTCCCCTATAGAGCCTCTACTTCCCCCAGTCCTGGAACCCTTGGATAGGGCCCACTTTCCCGTATGCCTCTCCCAATCAGTATCAAATAATGTTGCATCTGCCGATCACAACCTAACCAACACAACGATTGCCACCTCAACATGCTTCACTTCAGACTGTGTCCAGAGACTTCAGGTGTGGAATGACAACCCTTCAGCTTCATTACTTGGGTGAGACCTTTCCTTTCATAGTATACTCTAATTCCATCCCAGGTGGTTCACTTTCTAACAAAGTCCCAAAACCTAGATATAGACCAGGTTCTGTGAGACAGAGCATATGTTCACACGTATCCATAAACTACTGCAAAATATATACCTGAAAGCAGAAGTACACTAGAGTTTGCAGTGAGTACCCCCCTAACACTTCCTCTCCACTATTCCAAGCTTTGGGTCCATGATTGCTCAACAATTTGCTTGGCTTTGTATGTTAACTCTCTTTTCAGTCACCAGGTTCCAGATGTCATCAGGATGCCGGCCAGGCTTCCCTGGACTGAAGACCCCACCAATATGTCCTGTAGCTCCACTTTCCCAGAGACCCACCCTACTAGGGAAAGAGAGAAGCAGACTAGGAGTATGGACCAACCAGTCAACGCCCATGTTCAGCGGGGAACAATTACAGAAGCCAGACCTTCCACCTTCTGCAACCCACAAAGACCCTGGGTCCATGCTCCCAGAGGGAGAATGGGAAAGCTATCAGGGGAGGGGATGGGATACGGAGATTGGGTGGTGGGAATTGTGTGGAGTTGTACCCCTCCTACCCTATGGTTTTGTTAATTTATCCTTTCTTAAATAAATTTTAAAAAAGTAATACATGTAACAGTATTCACATAATACAAAAATCATCTCATGTCAATAAAAATCAGCAATAAAATGGTCAAAGCATATGACTTAGAAAATCGCATACACTATAAATAACTGATAAACAATAAAATTGTATTTACAAAAAATAAATGAAATTGAAATGAGATACTTGTCAAACAAGAGAAATGGTACAAAAAAATCTTAATATGCCATCTTTGAGATTCTTATACTAGAATAGCACAACACATTAGTGGTGAGCCTGCAAACTAGCATAAAACTTTGAAGAGACATTGCAGCTATCCAAATTTTTAAGATGCACGCTATTTAACATAGAAATTTGTCTTGAGGAATTAGTCAACAGAAACGTGTTTCCCAAATACTCAAAAATGTATATGTTGATGGATTTCAATGCAGCACTATGTCTAATAACAAAAAAAGTAGTCAAATGATTTAGTAATTTAAGGAATAGTCATAATGTTCATTAGCATGCAGCCAACAAGTCAATAAGCACATTTGTAAATGTCTACAAGAGAAATCTTCATAATGAATTCAATAGATGTTAAGTGAAAGAATAAAAGCTAAAAACAATATATATGTATACATATATATTAATTCTATTTTTTGAAACTAGATGAAAATATCTATGCATGTACCCTCGTGAACATGTATATTACAATTCTGAAGATATAATTGTTTCCAAGAGGTTATGCATTATTTTCACTTTCACACCATTTCCAAAACTTTCTACTTTGTTTAGTTAGCATTTTCATTTGAATTAGATAACAAAGAACTGATAACAAGTGTAAAGAGGCTACCCGTAAACCTGGAAGAGACTGCTTCCACAGCCTCTATGTGGAGTTATGTAATGCTACACTCTGTTGAGCGGGACACAGATACAAAGATAAATATTTCCACACACCCATTCAATTGATGAAACCCACCAAATTTCTAACTGGAAATTAGAATTTTTTTTTTTACATAGTAAAAGAAGCAACATCCCTAGGGGCAAATATCTTATAAATAAGCTTTTAAAAAGCAAATACTGAGGGTCTGACGGTAGCGCAGCGGGTTAAGCGCACGTGGTGCAAAGTGCAGGGACCTGCATAAGGATCCCGGTTCGAACCCCGGCTCCCCACCTGCAGGGGAGTCCCTTCACAGGCAGTGAAGCAGGTCTGCAGGTGTCCATCTTTCTCTCCCCCTCTCTGTCTTCCTCTCCTCTCTCCATTTCTCTCTGCCCTATCCAACAACGAATAACATCAACAATAACAATAATGACCACAGCAAGGCTACAACAACAAGGGCAACAAAAGGGAGAAAAAATGGCCTCCAGGTGCAGTGGATTCATGGTGCAGGCACTGAGCCCCAGCAATAACCCTGGAGGCAGGAAAAAAAAAAAAAAAGCAAGTACTTACCCCAGTGTAACAAAGCCACATATAGTTTTGGATAAGTCATCTTACTTCAGAGCAGCACACCTGAAAAATAGTAAAGTTGAAACAAGTACATGCACACATAGAAACACAAAATAAAATGTCATATAGACCAGCTATCTGTGGAAAATGTAAACATAAAAGCTACTTTATTCACATGAATTGCCGAGGAGTAAAAGCAACCTAAATGCTCATCAAGGAATGAATGAATAATGAAGTAGTGGAGGGTAGCGGTGGTGAACCTGGTTAAGTGTACATGTTACCATGTGTAAGGAACCGGGTTCAAGCCCCTGGGCCCCCACTTGCAGGGGGGCAGCTTCATGAGCAGTGAAGCAGTGCTATAGGTGCCTCTGCCTCTCTCTCTCTCTCTCTCTCTCTCTCTCTCTCCCTCTCTCTCTCTCCCCCTCTCTGTCCGCCTTCCCTCTCCATTTCTCTCTTTCTTATCAAATAAAATAGAAAAAGGGGGTAAAGTTCATTGTGCTGGCACCAAGCCCCCGTGATAACCCTGGTGGCAATAAAAAATAAAATAAAATAAGGTCATGGGCCATATAGCCAATGGAACCTTATTTTGCAGTTTAAGAAGATGGTGTGTGTCTCTTGGGACATAAGTAAAAACAGAAACACATGTGCTTGCAAAGAGAGAAAAAGAACTATGGTGTTCAAGCTGAAAACTATGATAGTGATTATCTTTGGGGGAATGGGAGGGTCACAGAATTTTGTTGGTGGATGTTATGTGGGTCTATACACCTGTAATATTATAATGCTATAAACCACTATCAAATAATTAATACAAATATGACCAAAAGGCAGTAGAACCCTGAGAAAATGAAGAAGCAGTACAAGTATAACCAGATAAGATTAAATTTTTAATTAAACAAAACTGTTCAGAATGTCAAATACATACAAGTAAATAAATCTACCCATGTCACTGGCTTCATTGTTGTTTTTTTTTTGTATTTATCTAATTTTCCAAAAGCACTGATCTTACTACAAAGTCAAATATTCACAGCATAAGTAATCTACATTTTTTTTTTCCAATGAAGTGGGGAAGTTTTGCTAAAAGGCTTTTGAAAAGTCATTGTTTACTTGCAGATGAAGAAGTATTCACAGTGGAAAGTGATTCAAGGAAAATCTGATGAACCAATAAAATAAATTATAGGGATGACTTCAGAGACATGCTTTGTCATGAAATCTACCCAATTTAGAAGCATCATGAAGCAGGTTCTTTGTATTATTTGCCCATCATGAATTAAAATGGATGTCTAACTCAAATGTTAGATTTTGATTTGTAATGAAATGGTAAAAACTTTGGAGGAGAAGCGGAACGAAGAGGAGGAGGGGGAAAAAAAAAGAATTTATCTGGAACCAGAAAATAACTAGAATTGCAAAAAGAATCTTCAGAAAAAAAAACAGAACGGGAAGCATCACATTCCCAAATCTCAAATTGTGTTAAAGGGTCAGTGTAATCAAAACTGTGTCGTGCTCTAACAAAAACAGACACAGGGGCACAGAGTGGATACCCTAGAGAATCTGCTGAGGAGCTGTGAAATGGGGGTTGAGCAGGACTAGGCTGATTGAATGCCGTGACTCAGCAAAATGGCACAGGGATACCATGAGAGAACAGTCCTCTTTCAAGTAGCTTTAGGGATCCCAACGGAGGTGAGACAGAAAGTTTAAGGCAGTCAGGGCACTTAGTGGAATAGAATTAAGACCCCAGAAATGAGCCCCCACACCTAGGAATATCTAATCTTTGATAAAGGTGCCCAGACTATTAAATGGGGAAAGGGGAGTTTCTTATACAAATGGTGCTGGAAAAATTGGGTTGAAACATAAGGAAGAATGAAACTGAAACACTGTATTTCACCAGACATTAAAGTAAACTCTAAATAGATCAAGGACTTGGATGTCACATCAGAAACTAGCAAATACTTAAGAGGGAAATATTGGCAGCACTGTTTTCCATGTAAAATTTTTTAAATATTTGTTTATTTTCCCTTTTGTTGCCCTTGTTGTTTTATTGTAGTTATAATTGTTGTTGTTATTGATGCCACTGTTGTTGGATAGGACAGAGAGAAATGGAGAGAGGAGGGGAAGACAAAGAGAGTGAGAGAAAGATAGACACCTGCAGACCTGCTTCACCGCCTGTGAAGGGACTCCACTGCAGGTGGGGAGCTGGGGGCCTGAACCTGGATCCTTACAGGTCCACCATGAGCACTTAACCTGCTGCGTTATCACCCGACCCCCTTCCATCCCCTTTCATCTAAATTTTATAGGCATCTTCAATGATACAGATTTAGCTGCGTGGAAGACTAAAACAAAAATAAACCAGTAAGATGACATTAAATTAAAAAGTTTCTGCATAGCAAAAGAAACCACCAACCAAAACAAACAATGAGATCCCTTACAGAATGGGAGAAGATCTTTACATGCCATACATCAAATCAAGAGGCTAATTACCAAAATATATAAAGAAGTCACAAAACTCAGCAGCAACAACAAAAACAAAATGACCCCATTCAAAAATGAGGAGAGGATATGAAAATGCTCGAGTCATTGATTGCCAGAGAAATACAAATAAAGACAACAATGAGATACCACTTCCTTCCTGTAAGAATGTCACACACCAGAAACCATACCAACGACAAATGCTGGAGAAGTTGTTTATTCTACTGAGTTACCATATTACAAGACTGTTTAACTTCTACCATGGAGAATTTCTTTGTGTAATTTTTTTTGAATTCTACTTACATATAAACAATAATTTCAAGTAGTGTTTGAATAATTGGGAAGACAATACATTATTTTCAACTTGTTCCAATTAACTCAAAAAAAAAAAAACCTCTAGATTTGTAGAAAGACATATGAATAAGAAAAGCAATTCTGACAATTCCATTGCTTTGATTAGCAAACTCAGCGAGTGCCATCTGCCACTAATTTTTGCCTTCGCTTTCTTACAGAGAAACCTTCATCTATCTTTCACTTAAATAGCATCCACATATATTTATTTAAATATGAAAGAAAACTTTATTTCTTCAAGTGTCATTAATTAAAAAAAGATTTTGGCGAGTCGGGCGGTAGCGCAATAGGTTAAGCGCACATTGCGCAAAGCGCAAGGACTTGCTTAAGGATCCCTGTTTGAGCCCACGGCTCCCCAACTGCAGGGGGGGGTCACTTCACAGGCGGTGAAGCAGGTCTGTGTCTATCTTTCTCTCCCCCCCTCTGTTTTCCCCACCTCTCTACATTTCTCTGTCCTATCCAACAACAACATCAATAACAGCAACAATAATAACAACAACGATAAAACAACAAGGGCAACAAAAGGGAAAATAAATAAATATTTAAAAAATAAAATTTAAAAAATCTGTATGTAAACTAACTCACTTCAATATTGATTAAATATTTAGTAAAATGAAATTGTATACAGTGATAGAAAAACAGAGAAATTAAGAAGAAACGTCCTTGGTTTACTGCACCAAAGTAAAAGACTCAGGAGTTAGGGGGAGGGTTCAAGTCTTGGAATATGATGGCAGAGGGGGATTTGTATAGTTGGAGGAAGTTGGGCGAAGTTGGGTGAAGCAGGTCTGCAGGTGTCTATCTTTATCTCCCCCTCTCTGTCTTCCCCTCCTCTCTCCATTTCTCTCTGTCCTATCTAACAACAATGACATCAATAACTATAACAACAATAAAAAAAATAAACAAGGGCAACAAAAAAATGTATAGTTGGAAAAATTCTTTCAATGGGAAAAGTAGAGGTTAAGAGGATACATTTAAATATTTAATCCCACCCTCCAAGGTCAATAGCTTCATAGAAAAATGGTATTTATATACTTTTCCCATATTTGGAAGCTTCTCTCTGGCCTTATTCAGCTTTCTAGTCCTATCCTCAACTCTGACACCATCTTCCCAGACAATACTCCTAGCCCACCTGCATGTTAGCTGTTGGGCTCAGGCAAAAATCAGTAAAGTTATGGGCCCCTTGGAATAGACCTAAAATAGACTTCCTAGCTCCTTCTAATATGAATACCCTAAATCTCACCTGCTCTATTCTTACCTTTAGGCTTCTGATTATTAAACAATTTGTTCTGCTTTTATATTTTAATGCTTTTCAGCCACCAAGTTGTAGATGCTACCATGACACCAACCTGGACAGACGACCTCACCAATGAGTCCTGAAACCCCACCTCTCCAGAGCCCTACCCCAGTAGGGAAAGGTAGAAACAGGTTGGAAGTATAGATCAACCTGCCAACATCCATGTCCAGTGGAGAAGCAATTACAGAAGCCAGACCTCCCACCTTCTGCTCCCCATAAAGTTCTATAGTCCATACTCCCAGAGGGATAAAGAATAGGGAAACTTCTAATGGAGGGGAAGGGATTTGGAACTCTGGTGGTGGGTGCTAAATGGAATTGTACCCCTGTTATACCACAATCATTATTAAACCACTAATAAAAAAATTGAAAAAGTATTTCTTTTTAAAAAGTCAAGACATTGGTCTTAGGAATAGTTATCATGGGGTTTAACTTTCAGAGTAAGGGGGAAAATAAAGTTGTTAAAAGTTGGAAAGCGGGAGTCGGGCTGTAGTACAGCGGGCTAAGCGCAGGTGGCACAAAGCACAAAGACCGGCATAAGGATCCCGGTTCAAACCCTGGCTCCCCACCTGCAGGGGGGTCACTTCACAGGCGGTGAAGCAGGTCTGCAGGTGTCTATCTTTCTCTCCTCCTCTGTCTTCCCCTCCCTCTCTCCATTTCTCTCTGTCCTATCCAACAACAACAATAATAACTACAACAATAAAACAACAAGGGCAACAAAAGGGAAAAAATAAATAAAATAAATATAAAAAAAGTATTTAAAAAAAAGTAAAAAGTTGGAAAGCATAATTAATTACATAAAAAGATAACAGAAAGGCAAGAAATGTATAAATTATATGAAAGAGTCACATGAAAGACATAAATTATATTAAAAAAAAAAGACTTCCTATTTCCTATCAATTGCACCAACACAGACCTTGAAGGCAATATGCTAATTAAAATAAGTCAGAGAAAGATCCAGGGGTCAGGTGGTACACTTGGTTGAGTGAGCACAGAAGTAAAAGTTTAGTTAAATTTCAACAACCATAAAGAGAGCAGTGGTGAATTTTTTTTTCTATTTTAAGATTTACAATGCTTTAACACCTCTGACATCAGGATCTCTGTTTAAAATCAATACCATTTTACAGTTACTAATGGCTTGGTAGCAGCTATAATCTGGTTGTTATTGATTACATACGTACAATCGGGGTCACTTTTCTAATAAGACTGAACAATTTTCACCCATCAATACTCCAGCTAATAAACTATTTTGAAGCCCATTTGAGAAAAGAATATGAGCCCTGAGTGTTGACTGAAACCTTATGTTGACATCTTATGGTAAGACCAGCGTAAAAATTATAAACTATACAAGAGTCATTTTTATGTAGTGCTATATCACAGATATTCTTAATAATTTAGAATGTGACATTGTTCAGAAAAAAAAGGTACATCAATAGCACTGAATTGAAAAAGCTGGTAGGAAAAAAAAATCTGAATATTAAAAGGAATTTCTTTGAGGGCCTAATGATGGTGCACACAATTGAGTGCATACATTCCTGCAGGTAAAGTCTGGGGTTCAAGGCCTCTACCCCTGTCTGTAAGAAAGGAGGTTCCACGAATTGTGAAACAATGTCTTTCTCTTCTCCTCCATCTGCTTTCTCAATTTCTCTCTCTCCTATCAAGTAAAAGAAAGAAAAAAAATTTTTAAAGTGGTTGTTGGGAGCACTGGATTCATTCTGCAGGCACCAAGCCCCAGTGGTGGCTTAAATAGAAAAAAAAAAAAAAAAAGGAAGAGAAAAAAAGAACTTCTTTGATTTATATTTTCCTTATGAATATGATATGAGTTCAGCAGAAAAAAAACTTTAAACAGAATTAGTAGAATAGTTTATCTAGGGGTATGGCCACCTGCTTTGTCTCATACCCCACCCAAGTTTAAATCCCTGGTCCACTATATGGGAGTAAAACACATTGTGGGAAGGTTAAAAGCTATGTTGTCTCCCTGTCTCCCTTCACTCTGTCTGTCTGTCTTTCTGTCTGAAAAAGTTGACCAGGAGCAATGACCAAAAAAAAAAAAAAAAAAACCCTTTAAATAATTCTAAAATACGGATAAAACATTAAATTTAAATTAATTACAAATTAAAAACAGATTTCTTAGTGATACAGAAATGATAGTATGTCTTTATGAATCTATGATGTCAAGATTTTTTTAAAAAATAGCAATTATCTAGGATGAGTGGGGATTAGAATAAATCTTCAGGGCTTCTTTTAGTCTGGAGAAATCGTAACAATTCATAGTAGATCTTACTGTCCCTTAGAGGATGGGAAGGATGTGAATCATTAAGTCTGATAATAGAATTTCTACAGAACTTCTGGCCAGTATAAACAACTAGCAACCAGAAGGTAGGAACAAATGTCAAAAAGAAACTCTTGTGTGAGTACATACTTGTAAGTTTGAGATCAAAAGTGAAACAACTGGTAGTTGGGCAGTAGCGCAACAGGTTAAGTGCACGTGGCACAAAGCGCAAGGACCAGCACATAAGGATCCGGGTTCAAGCCCCTGGCTCCTCACCTGCAGGGGAATCGCTCCACAGGCGTTGGAGCAGGTCTGCAGGTGTCTGTCTTTCTCTCCCCCTCTCTGTCTTCCCCTCCCCTCTCCATTTCTCTTTGGCCTATCCAACAACGACATCAATAACAACAACAATACAATAACAAGGGCAACAAAAGGAAATAAATAAAAATGATAAAAAAAAATTTTTTTTAAAAAGAGCAACAACTTGCCCAAAGGACCTCAAGAAAGGGAATTTCTGCAGCATGTTTGTTTTGTGCAAAGGAAAAAAAAAAAAATCTCCATTGAATGAGACCAGTGATTTGGAAGAGTTGTAAGGCAGCCAAGAAAATGAACACTTACCTCTGGGCAGGTCTAGCATGACAGTGCATCACCATGCTAAGACACAGCATTGGAGTAATCCAATAGCGACTACCATCACTGGGATTTGCTGGCTCTGTGTATGATTTTGTTTTCTGTGTTTACACGCACCTGCTGTGTATGTGTTCACCCATGTATGACAAGAATTACGTTTTCAATTCCATCTCCTTGACACTGACAAGTTTGGTTCGCAACTTTTTCTTGTGCATGCAGAAATATAATTGTTTGATTAGTTCCTGTTTATAGTTTCTTAATTTTCATAGGTTTAGACACCCAAATAACAGCCGCTAGTTAAAGTAAAATGAGAAAGTATAATTCTGAGAAAAACGAAATTGTCCTACGCCTCCACAAAACAGTTATTTGGTAACAGCTGTTCTTGAACATGAGTTCACATTTGTAGAGCTTATTATAATACCATTACAGAAGGTCCTGAGTTTCTCTGTTTGACTCAGATTTTTATCTATTACCTACTACAAACAAATGAAATACACAAATTCCCATAAACTTTGTAGAAATCATCAACTCAGGAGAGTAGCATCTCGATCCATCGATCTACCATCTATTTATGTATCTATAATCTATCATCTTTTCTTGTGATGTCCTCTTCCTTCCTTCCTTCCTTCCTTCCTTCCTTCCTTCCTTCCTCAACACTTCTCTCTCTGTGTCTCTCTCATTCACTACTTTTCACATATGAATACACATTTATAAATCTATATTATTTCTGGATTTTCTTCTACTAATTATAAGCAATGACTTTTAAATTAATATCAATACCACTATGTCTCTCTTTTCAGAGTGTTTCTGGGTTGTAGGAGAGTGCACGTGTTACCATTCACAAGGACCCGAGTTCAAGCCTCCAGTCCCCCAACTGCAAGGGGGAAACTTTATGAGAGTGAAGGTCTATGTATCTTTCTCTTTGGTTCTGTATCTCCTCTTCCCCCTCAATTTCTCTCTGTTCTAGCAAATAAAATAGAAGGAAAATAAAATTTTATTTTGAGTGTCAGCACTCAACCCCACTGATAACTCTGGTGGCAATAAAAAAAATTAAAATGTGAGTTAAGCACACGTGGCACTAAGCACAAGGACTGGTATAAGGATCCCTGTTCGAGCCCCCGGCTCCCCACCTGCAGGGGAGTCGCTTCACAGGCAGTGAAGCAGGTCTGGAGGTGTCCGTCTTTCTCTCCCCCTCTGTCTTCCCTTCTCTCTCTATTTCTCTCTGTCCTATCTAACAATGACATCAATAATAACTACAACAACAATAAAAAACAAGGGCAACAAAAGGGAAAATAAATTTAAAAAAATAAAAATGTAAGTGGTTCAAGGTAATTTATTTTCACTCACATCACAGAATCCTAATTTGATTTGAGGAGGCCCACAGTGTACCACAATACCTTTCAATCATTCACAATTACATGAATGACGGTCTCTTTCAAGACCATTCAGGGGTGCTGGTGGTAGCACAGCCAGTTAAGTGATCATAGTACTAAGCTCAAGGACCCATGCAAGGACCCAGGTCCAAGCCCCCTGCTCCCCACCTGCATCAGGAACGCTTTATAAGTGGTGAAGCAGGTCTGCAGGTGTTTCTATTTATCTCCCTAACTCCCACTCCCCTCTCAAATTCTTTCTGTCCTATCAAGTAAAACAGAAAAAAGAAAAGAAAAATATGAACACCAGGAGCAGTGGATTCATAGTATCAACAATGAGCCCTAGCAAAAAACAAAACAAAAATTTGTTCAAGCAGTGCCCTAGCTAAGTGGCTTACCTTAAGATCTTACATCCAAATTGGAAGAGAAGTAAATTATCTCTATATGCAGATGACATGATAAGTATATATAGAATTCAGTAGAAAACTTTTACAAATGATTAGGCAATAAGGTATCTGCCTATAAAATATTCAGGAACCTGAAACATTCTTTTCTGAAAGCAGCAAACTAAAAGACATCAAGGCAATCCTATTTACAATTGTATCAACAAGAAGTAGATCTCTACAAATAAATTTTCCAAAGGAAGATGTGACATACTTGCACAATGAAAATGATGTATTACTAGGAGATGAAATACAAGGAAAAGAACAGATACCCCTGCCATGGGTTGAAAGGCTTAATATGACTAAAATAATCCCAAGCAATATAATGCAGATGCAATGTAATAATCCCTGTCAGAAAGTCAATGAACCTCTTTAAAGGAACAGAGCAAATGCTACAGAAATTTATCTGGTACCATAAAAGACCTCGAATTACCAAAATAATCCTGAGGGTGGGTTGTGGGGGGAAACACACACTTATTGACGCATTACACTCCTTGACTATATTACAGAGCTAGAGTCATCAAAACTCTGTGGCACCATAGCAAAAATTGATACTCAGATGGATGGAAAAGAATTGAGAGTATATCTAGTAGAGGTGTGTGTGTGTGCGTGCGTGGGGGGTGGGGGTCCTTTCAGGTAAAGTGCAAAGATGTCTCTACTCAAGGATAATTAACAAAGAGGTGTGGTTAGAACTGAATTAAGTGAGAAGAGCAGGAGACAAAGCTATCAGAGGGGTAAAGGGTAGGGCCTTGCAGGCAATCCTAAGGACTTAGACTTTTACAGTGTGGATTGGAAAGACACTGGAGATTTTTGTGCTGAAAAATGATGTGATGGGGGCCAGGTGGTGGCGCACCTGGTTGAGTGCACATGTTACAATGTGCAAGGACCATGGTTCAAGCCCCCAGTCCCCACCTACAAGGGGAAAGCTTCACGAGAGGTGAAGAAGTGCTGCCAAGTCTCTTTCTCTCTCTCTCTCTCTCTCTCTCTTCCCCTTCCTCTCAATTTCTGGCTACCTCTACCCAATAAATGAATAAATAAAGATAATTTAATTTTTTTTTAATTTTTTATTTATAAAAAGGAAACATTGACTAAATGATAGTATAGGAGGGGTACAACTTCACACAATTCCCACCACCAGAACTCTGTATCCCATCCCCTCCCCTGATAGCTTTCTATTGTTTAACCCTCTGGGAGTATGGACCCAAGGTCCTTGTGGGATGCAGAAGGTGGAAGGTCTGGCTTCTGTAATTGCTTCCCCGCAATTACAGAACATAGGCGTTGACAGGTCGATCCATACTCCAAGCCTGTCTCTCTTTTTCCCTGTTGGGGAAGGGATCTGGGGAATCAAAGCTCCAGGACACATTGGTGGGGTTGTCTGTCCAGGGAAGTCTAGTTGGCATCCTGCTAGTATCTGGAACCTGGTGGCTGAAAAGAGAGTTAACATATAAAGCCAAACAAATAGCTGACCAATCATGGACCTAAAGGCTGGAATAGTGCAGGTGAAGAGTTGGGGGAGGTGGTCTCTGTTTTATAGATACCTCATAGGCATATTTTAGTTATATTCCAAGGGGCCTGTGGCTATACTAGTATTTTTGTTTTTGTGTGTGTGGTTTTTGTTTGTTTGTTTGTTTTGTTTTCCCTGAGCCTGAAATCTGATATGCAGGTGGATCCTAATTATTGTCTGAGGAGATGATGTCATGGCTGGAAAAAAGGACTAGAAAGCTGGATCAGGGAAGAGAGTAGCTCCCTAATATGGGAAAGGGGTATAAATATTGTTGACTGTAAACCCCACCAATTTGATGTGATCTGGGGCCCATATTCAACTTAGGAGCCTATGTGACCTCTGCATCCCTGTAGATCTGAGTTCACATTCTGTGGACATAAGTTGGAAGGTTCCAAGCTGTCCCAATTTCAGGACCCATCTTCCTCAGGTGTAGTATAGAGTATATTGTCCAGCCTCCCTTCGGAGGATGGAACATTCTCTACCATTGTTGATCCAAGTTGATGACAAGGTCCTATGGGGGCCCACAAAGGGGTCCATTGTGTTGTTCCTGATAGAGATAACCAATAACAATGGAAAGAGGGGTTTATTCGAGATCTAGGCCCATCATATCTATTTGGGAATCTCAGGACTCCCCAATTAGGGCCCCAGCTGATGGGGTGGCCTGATAGTGACTAAAGAGTCATTGTTAAAGTATGCCAGTCTCTTGCCCTTATTCAGCTTTTGCAGTCCTTGCTTTGATGAGGTTAGCTTTGGAGTGAGTGAGAGAACTGTAACAGGAAGTAGGTGAGGAGGGTATCTAAGTCTAAGTAGATGCTATTTCATTATGAACTTGATACTGACTCACTCAGACTTTTGTGTATTTTTGCTTTCAGGTATATATATTTGCCCTAATTTATGGATACATGTGAACATATGCTCTATCTTATGGGACCTGGTCTATACCTAGGTTTTGGGACTTTGTTAGGAGGTGAACCTCCTGGAATGCAATTAGAGAATCCTATGAAAGGAAAGGTCTCACCCGAGTAATGAGTGTGAAGGGTTGACATTCCATGCCTAATGTCTCTGGACACAGTCTGAAGTGAAGCATGCTGAGGTGGTACTCCTTGCGCTGATTAGGTTGGGATTGACGGATGCACTATCATTTGATATGAATTGAGAGAAGCATGCAGGAAAGTGAGCCCCACCCTAGAGGTTCCAGGACTGGGGGAAATATAGGCTCTACTGAGGAAGTGGGAGGTTCCTGCTGTCTTAGGGTTTAAGAAGACAATAGATAGTTATTGCTATAATCACATTTTTTGGCAGTTGGGTTAACTTTGGGTTAACTCTAACCCTTTGTTAGAGTTTGCTGTATCATACACAACATCATCATAATTCATGTCCTTTGACATTATTTGTATATAACTGTGCCACCAGTTGCTTCTGTTCTCCCTGGTCTAAGCTTTTAAGAGAATCAACATATCAAAGACTCAGCCTATGTATTAAAAAGACTCAGTCTGTGCTTTAAAAAGTTTGAGACATATAATCAATTTTTCCCCTCTCATATTAATTAAATAGTGACTTATCTGACTACAAATTGATAGCAGTGTACATAAACACCATTCCTACCACCAAAAGACTGTGTCCCATCCCATCCCTCCTTCCTTTCCCCATCCCACCCCATGAAGCTGAACATCCACCCTCACCCTCAAAATTAGAAAAAATTTTAATGATATGATCTGCTATATGTCCCCAAAGAGAGGTTTGCTTGTAATTTGGGGAACTGATTATGGAAATTAAGGAATCAAAACAGGGAGACCAGTTCTGAGATTCTCACAATACTTGACGTGGGAGATGATGGCATCTCAGACAGCTGGGGCAGCCCTGGAGGCGATGAGACGCAGTAATATGATGACTTTATTTTGAAGTAGAGCAAACAGATTTTTCTGATACGTTGCCTCTGAGACATGAGGGAGCAGAAGACATCCCACATTTGAGACTCGAGTATGAATTTAAGAAAAATGAAATCTGGACATGCTCAAGTTCAAGATTCCTACTAGTAGCAGTACTAGTAGCAGTATTACTAGTAGTATTACTAGTAGTATTAGTAGTAGTACTAGTAGAGGTACTGAGTAGAACAGCTAGTTTGAGAGGTCTGAAGTTCAGGGGAAGAATTCAAACCTTGAGCTTTGATTTTTGGACTAATCAGTATACAAATAGAGACTGCAGAAAGTCACCAAGGAGTGTAGTAGACAAAAGAAGAGTTCCCAGGAAAAGAAACTTTAAGAATTTGTAAAGTTCAAAAAAAAAAAAAAAACTCTAAGAGAAGAAAACAGCAGTGGTCTTGAGATATAAGGTAGCAGCAGCCAAAGGAGGAAAATCTACACTGGGTATTGCCCTGGAAGTCCACACGAAAAGGATTACAAAGATGGGTGGGGGTTATGCAAAGAAACTTTAATGCCTGAGACTCAAGTCCCAGGTTCAATTCCCCACACCGCCATAAGTCAGAGCTGAGTAGTGCTCTGGATATATATGTAACAAGGAACAGAGAGAGATACCGTGACAGTGCTGCCAAGGGGTCAAGATCAACACTGACTAAGAATTGGATTTAGGAAAGGTGATATCAGTGGTAACCCTGACAGGAACAGTAGTGACAGAGTACTGAAAACAGATGATTTATAAGCATGGACTAGAAGGAGGATATAAAGAAGTGAATTGATGACAAGGAATATAAACAATTGTTAAAATCTTTTTTTTTCCCTTTCTTTTTGGCTTTAAAGGAGAAAAAAGAAATGGCTTAAGCTCATCAATACAATACTAGGAAAAAGAGACTACAAGAGAATGCCTCCTAGTGTGGTCCGGGAGGTGGTGCAGTGGATAAAGCATCGGACTCTCAAGCGTGAGGTCCTGAGTTCAGTCCCCGGCAGCACATATACCAGAGTGATGTCTGGTTCTTTCTCTCTCTCCATCTATCTTTCTCATTAATAAATAAGTAAAATCGGGAGTCGGGTGGTAGTGCAGTGGGTTAAGCGCACGTGGTGCAAAGCACATGGACTGGCAAAAGGATCCTGGTTCGAGCCCCCGGCTCCCCACCTGCAGGGGAGTCACTTCACAGGTGGTGAAGCAGGTCTGCAGGTGTCTGTCTTTCTCTCCCCCTCTCTGTCTTTCCCTCCTCTCTCCATTTCTCTCTGTCCTATCCAACAATGATGACATCAATAACAACAACAACAATAACTACAACAACAATAAAAAGACAACAAGGGTGATAAAAGGGAAAAATAAATAAAGAAAAGAAATATCTATATAAGTAAAATCTTTTAAAAAAAAGAATGCCTCCTATATTCATATTAAAAAATAAAGGAGGTAAAACTGAACATGATCAGGAAGCCAGGAGCAAAAGATTTCAGGGGATTGGTGTGCCCTCTCTTTCTTGCAGAATGATCAGCAGAATATCTGCATTATAATGATGACACAACGATTTGTTATACCATATGCCAACTAGCATTTCTTCCTACATGCAATACAGTTTACATTTTTTAAAGATTAGTAAGACTGCCTGTGAAAAGACAGCAGGCTGTAGTACTTTTGTGTCACAAGAGTTTCAATAAGTATTTGAGAAAGAATATTCCAAATGATCAGTCAGCTAAATATGAATTGAAACCATCAAAAGTTTATACATACTAAGACTATCCCATGGAGAACATTTGTGCTTTTCTGACTTAATTACAGATGGAATTTATAATTCAGATCAAATCTTAAGAATTAGAACAGACCATAAGCCCTTTTCTTTTCTTTTTAACTCCACAGGACATAATCTCTGAGTGTGTGTGTTTAGTTTTCAATATGAAAAATGCAGTACAAAAGTGACCAGGATAATCTTTTTTTTTCTGGGGTATTTTTTTAAGTTTCATTTCCAAGACCACCCCTGAGACACTGCACTTCATAAACACCCAACTATTTGGTTACATAATGTTGGTCTAAGTGTGAAGACACTATGAGTTTTTCCTGGTAAATTCGCAGGAGACTGAGACCACACATTTCAGAAGAGAATCTGAGCCTCAAGCCAACCATGATGACGTTCCCAAACCATGAATGAATTGGCCACAGGCAGTGGGGGAGCCAGCCAATGTTTTTACTTGTTTTCCAACAATGAACTAAGAAGCCAGGGTTTTTGAGTTTACTACTCCCTGTTCATTCAGCAACCAATTTACTTAACTCTGAGCATCTGGTTCAAAGGATATACTCACCTACCTTCCCCAGAGAACATAAAAAGAGTACAGGTCCCTTAGTGATTGACAACTCTTTCAGCCAAACGCCACAAGACATTGAAAATAAGTTAAGGGAGTTGGGCGGTAGTGCAGAGGTTAAGTGCAGGTGATGCAAAGCATAAGGATGGGCGAAAGGATTCCGGTTCAAGCCCCTGCCTCCCCACTTGCAGGGGAGTCCTTCACAAGCGGTGAAGCAGGTCTGCAGGTGTCTGTCTTTCTCTCCCCCTCTCTGTCTCCCCCTCCTCTCTCCGTTTCTCTCTGTCCTATCCAACAACGAAGACATCAATAATAACTACAACAATAAAACAACAGGGGCAAAAAACAAAGGGAAAATGGATAAATATTAAAAAAAGATAAGTTAAAATATGTTCATGAAAGAATACTTCAAATAAATTATCCAGTCTCCCCAACTACATACAAACACATGTTGGGTGGGAACACAGTACTTGGTTTTAGATCAAAACTGCCAAAAAGAACCAGAGACACTTCTAAAATAATCCTGATTTACATTATGACTATGTTTCAAATTATGTTGACTTATAGCAACAACAAACTCTAACATTCTTTGCTAAAACAAGCCAACAGATATTTGCTGTTGTTATTTAATCTATGAAAAAATAAATAAATAAAAGGTTCACTGACACTTATAGTACACATTTTCCTGTACAACTTTGTGTCTGTGCCTGTGTCAATTTTTAATTTATGGTTTACCTGTTTAGTTAACCTCTGCCATTTCCTGGGATTTGTTCCAAGACAACTAAAATGCATTATTAAAATTAGCATCTCTGCAATAGAACTTAATTTCATAGAAGTTCCAAAGTGGTCTCAAACCACTTTTTTATTATTCTGTGCACAACCTTATGCCAAAACAAAACAAAACAAAACAAAAAGAAAAAAACACCACCACACTATTTAGAAGCAGTAATTAAAAGGAAAGGTGCAGTTTTTCTTTTCCTCTAAAACAATTTTTACTCTCCCAAGTAAGCAATACCCAGAGAGTATTATCCAAAAGTCAGATATTTTGTTATGAACTTATAAACACTAGGTAAAAGTTAGACAGGATTCTTTAGGGACGAGTGAGAAAAGACCCAAGTGTTTATCTATCAATTATACACCTCAGAGTTATTTTATAAATGTTATTCTCTTTAATACTTCTTGGAAATACCTAAAAGCAAAAATGATAAATGCCTAAGTGTCAAAATCAGTATAGATATTTTGATTTCATGAATTTAGAATACAGTAAAGCTTCAACATGTGAAAGGCGACAGGTAGCCTGTGCACTCAACCAGAGACGCCACCCACCACCACCTGGCGCCTAAACGACACGTTTTTAATCTGGGGTACAACTCAGATGGCATTGCAAGGTCCTTCCATCTTAATCCACCCCAGTAATTTTGTCAGATAGGAAAAAGTCCCAGAGACCTTTCCAGAACCATACTCAAACGACAAATCTTACCAAGTTCATATATTTTTACTTCAAGTCCCAAGTTCTGAAAAGTTTCAATATACTTTCCACTTGTGGACAGACAGCTTACATAACCCCTCAATGGAGGAAACTCCCTTGGGCTTACAAGAGTCACTCTCATTTATTTGCAAACACATGTCCCGCAAAAAAGAACCCATGAGAGCTGGTTCCTAGCCAGATCATACCTTTATTGCCAAAGTGATTCCACAGCTGGATCCTGTTTTGTTTTGTTCCCCCCACCACCACCTCTATAAATCCCGTTCAATTATTTCTCTGGTTGGGACTGAGCTGTCTCACTTTGTTTTTCTTTTTTAGTTTGCTGGGGGAGGGGAGTGTCTAAGGAAGTGCTGGAAAGCTGAAGCAAATATCTAAACCTGCCCCTACAACATCAACAAACAAACCAAACCCTTCCACCAGGCCCTGGGGCTCCTGTTGCCGGCGCCTTTAGTTTTTACAAGTAATAAAAAGACTTTTTGTTTTTTAAAAAAGTTGACAATCCTTCCAGTGCCGCCTGGCAGGTGTGCGCCCGGCTGAGCCCCGGGGGTTTCCCCAGCCCTCCTCCCCGCGATGCCCCCGCTGCTGGCGCGGCTCCCGCCGTCCCCGGCCACCACCCCCTCCGGGGCGCACAGACTGGGACCCTCAGGCTCCTGCCTCCAAGTGCGCCCCAATGCCCCATCGCCTGCAGTTGCCTGGAAAGAAAGAGGTGGGGAGTCCAGCAGCCAGGGTGAAAGAGGAGAGCAGTGGGTCCCACCTCAAGCCGGGGTGCAGTCCAGGTGTCAGGCAGAGCTGGCGATGGCGCCAGAGCTGGGTCACCTGCGTGGCCCGCGCAGGACGCGCCCTGGATCGTGCGGGGAAGAGGTTCCCAACTCCTCTTCCGAGCAGGGCAACTCTCCCGATAGAGGACTGCGGCGGAGACTGAGCGAGGAGGGGCGGAGGGAAGCGGGTGGGGTGGGGTGGGGTGGGGTGGAGGGAGGGGACAACAGGGCTTTGGGGAGGGGGGGCGCCCGCGCGCGCCCCGCGCCCCCGGTGACAAGCGGCAACAAGCGCCTGCGAGGGCGGGCTGGCAGGTGATCCGGGACCGCGGCTGGGAAGGCGGCTGCGCGTCTCCAAGGCACCGACGAGTCTCGGGCTGCACTGGGGGACCCGGGGCCTTCCGTGAGGCCGAGAGCTGGGACGAAAGCAGTAGGAAGGTGGAGCCAAGAGTCGGAGAATACGCACCCACCCCAACCGGAGCCAGGGGTCCGCAGAGGCTGACCTAAGCCCTGCGGAGTGCCCCGCCCGACCCATCTAGACTAGATCCGACCTATACTTGTGTCTGGGGGTGCAAATGGCTTCAATGGAAAGCGAGATGGAAAGGTGGGGGAGTGGGGGAATAGTGAAGTAATTCAGCGCCCTGTCTCCAAAGACATTTCAACCAAATGTTTGGGGGTTTTGCATCTCTTGGAGGGTGGGGGTGGGGGTGGGGTCCCATCTGTAGACTAAAAGATCACTTGTTTTTCTTTACTCTTGAAATTCGAACAGGTCTGACAGCGAAATTGGTTTTATCTCACTTAACATGATTTCTTCAAGCTCCATCTACAATGAGGTGAAGAAGATAAAATTCATCCTCCTTAATAGCTGAATAGTATTCCATTGTGTCTATATATAACTTGCTCAGCCACTCATCTGTTGTTGGACAGCTGGGTTGCTTCCAGGTTTTGGCTATTACAAATTGTGCTGCTATGAACATAGGTATGCACAGATCTCTTTAGATGAGTGTGTTTGATCCTTAGGATATATCCCCAGGAGAGGAATTGCAGGGTCATAGGGTAGGTCCATTTCTAGCCTTCTGAGAGTTCTCCAGACTGTTCTCCACAGGAGTTGAACCAATTGACATTCCCATCAGCAGTGCAGGAGGGTTCCTTTGTCTCCACCACCTCTCCAGCATTTGTTGTTGCTATCCTTACTGATGTATGACATTCTCACAGGGGTGAAATCGTGTCTCATTGTTGTCTTTATTTTCATTCTCTGACAATTGGAGCATATTTTCATGTGTCTGTTGGCCTTTTGGATCTCTTCTTCGGTGAATATTCTTTTCATAACCTCTCCCCATTTTTTGGATGGGATCATTTGGTTTTTTTTTTGTTGTTGTTGCTAAGTTTGGCGAGCTCTTTATATATGGTTCAATATTTAATGTGTGCTAATTGCAAAGCTTTGAATGAGAAGCTCCTATAAAGCTTTCGTGCTAGGCTACGCTACACCTTGAATCTCATTCTCTCTAGCACAATGCCAGCTACATATCTGAAGCCTGATATGGCACTGCTGAACAAGGGCATGAGTAACAAGAAACCACTAGAAATGAGCAAGGCAATTATTACCACACTGGAGGGGAAAAAATCCTCTGTAAAAAGAAGATAGAATTTACTAGAGCAAAATAGATTCACACTGTGACTCATTCAACATTTTCTTGAGTGAGAGAAAAATCCCTAAAAAGAAACTGTTGATTTAAAAAAGAAAATAAGGAGATTACCTGTCTTCTCTTTTTAAAAAAAATCAATAAGATGTCTATTTACACAGACACAGATCCTGCTGGCAACAAAGTCATGACTAAAGTTAGTTACTGAAAGTGAGTAAAATATGTTGTCCCAGTAGTTGGTTGTTATTTTCAAAAATGTAATTATCTGTCCCCTAGTAATTTCATAATGTTGATAGGTCATTTCTTGAGACCCGATACAATGATATGAATGACTCTGCTCTCTCCCAGTTTACCTGATCCCTCTTCACCATTCATATTCTTCCGCTCCTACAATTTTTTAATTTAATTTTTTATTTATATAAAAGAAACATTGACTAAACCATAGGATAAGAGGGGTACAACTTCACACAATAAGCCCTCGCTCTTACAATTTTAAGCCATCAACTAGTGTACGCCTTCCTCAATGAACTGCTTAAGTCAGGGACCCTTGAAACCAACTGTGGCAGTAAGTGACTTGGAATAAGATTATCGGAATAGGACCAGCTGTGAGTCATCTGTGAACTCCTGGTAAGTAGGGGGTGGGAAAAGAAGTAGCCTTACACTGACCAAATAACTTAAAGAGGCAGGAAAGTGATACCTCCAAATAAAATGAGGTACTATTATTGAAAGGGAAGGGACATACAGCACTGAGGTCCACTACAGAACCCACAAAAAAGGTTTGTTGTTAACTGAATGCAGTTTTAATTAAAGCAATACTTACTCCTTCTATGGTGTTCCAAATCTTTTCCAGTAACTTCTCTTCAATGAAATTATAGCTATTGACTATATGTCTGATTGTTACAAAATGCTTAGAAGTTTATATTTGTAAAGTATTTTGAAAGACTTTCAAATTTTTTAAAAATATTTTATTTATTTATTCCCTTTTGTTGCCCTTGTTGTTTTATTGTTGTAGTTATTATTGATGTCGTTGTTGTTGGATAGGACAGAAAGAAATAGAGAAAGGAGGGGAAGACAGAGAGGGTGAGAGAAAGATACCCGCAGACCTGCTTCACCACCTATGAAGTGACTCCCCTGCAGGTGGGGAGCCTGGGGTTCAAACCCAGATCCTTAAGCTGGTCCTTGTGCTTTACGCCACCTGCGCTTAACCCGCTGCGCTACCTCCAGGTTGCCAAGACGTTTTTTTTTTTTTTTTTTCTATGCAGTGGAGACAGAGTAGTCAAGCATGTGGACTATGAAATTTGATTGCCTCAGTATTTGATGCACACTTACCATGAAAATTTGAATAACCTCTTTGCCCTCTTTCTGTCTTAAGTTTCCCCATTCTTTGCAAAACGGAAATGGTTATAATTAGCTCTCTGAAATGTTATGATGGAATAATAGCCATACCTTTAAAATAGTACTTGTTGCCTACTATATATTTTTTAAATCTCAGTCATCACAGCAATCTTAGAAATCATTTTGACTCATTTTACTTTGATTAGTTCCTTTTCCTTTAGAAAATAACCAGTATTTATTATGTAGCAAACACAGTTATCAAGAAAACAGGCATGACTCCTTTACACCCAGTGAAATGAAGATCCCCATAGTTCAGCCAGGTGCATGTTAGACATTATATACACGGGGAACAGAGTGAGAAAGACACAAAGGAGAAAAGGCATACTTTAGGGAACCAAAAACACATAAATGTCTAATAAGAACTTGGTAGTTGATGTACAGTTTAGAAGTCATGGGGGTTGGGCGGTAGCGCAGCGGGTTAAGCGCACGTGGTGCAAAGCACAAGGACCAGCGTTAGGATTCCAGTTCGAGTCCCTGGCTCCCCACCTGCAGGGGAGTCGCTTCACAGGCGGTGAAGCAGATCTGAGGGTGTCTGTCTTTCTCTTCCCCACTCTGTCTTCCCCTCCTCTCTCCATTTCTCTCTGTCCTATCCAACAACAGAGACATCAACAACAACAATAACAACAAGGCTACAACAACAAGGGCAACAAAAAAAAGGGGGGGGAATGACATCCAGGAGCAGTGGATTCATGGTGCAGGCACTGAGCCCCAGCAATAACCCTGGAGGCAAAAAAAAAGTCATTTAGAGTTTATCCTCTATGTATGGTAAAGTATTTAAAAGTTTTAAGGCTAATAAAATAAAAGTTTGCCAAAGAACTAAATAGCCAATTTTCTAAAGAGGTACACATGGCTCACAAACATCTAAAGAAATACTCCACTTATCATTTGAGAAATATTACCTTGAAATATCATCTTACACCTGTGAACATGGCCTACAAAAACAAAACAGAAAATGACAGGTGTTGGAGAAGTTGTGGAAAAAAAGAAACCGCTCCACTGCTGGTGGGAATGCAAACTGAGGCAGCATCTTTTTGCAAGACTGTATGGACAGTTCTTAAATAAAAATGGAATTACATTATGAGCCAGCAAGACCTCTTTTAGACATTTTATCCAATGGACACTCAAGCACTAGTTAGAAAGGACATATGCACCCCCTGTGTTCATAGCTGCATTATTCACAACAGCCAAAGAGTGGAGGCAGCCTAAATGCCCATCAACAGATGACTGGCTAAAGAAATTATGGGATATTTACTCCAAGAAATACTACTGTGCAGTAAAAAAAAAAAAAGATGATTTTGTGTCTTTGGAACAAAAAGGGATGAAACTAAAAGTGATTATGCTTAGTAAAATTAGTGAAGAGATGAGAGACAACTACTGGATGGCTTCATGCATATAACGGATCTAGAGAACTCAGACCCATGAATTTGAAAACAAAACAAAAGCAAACAAAGGGCTTCTAAGGCATTGTGAGAACTGGTGCTTTTCATTGGGAGGTAGGAAGGTGGAGGTACAGCACCTCGGTGAAGCAGGTCTGCAGGTGTCTGTCTTTCTCTCCCCCTCTGTCTTCCCTTCCTCTTTCCATTTCTCTGTCCTATCCAAAAATGACAACCACAATAATAACTACAACAATAAAACAACAAGGGCAACAAAAGGGAATAAGTAAATAAATATTAAAAGAAATTTAAAAATAAAATAAATAAAATAAAATTTTTTATAAAAAACCATTTCTTCCTACCACAAAGCAATTAATTTCTTCAAGAGTTCATTTTTTAAATAAAAGAAAGAATTAATTTGCAAAAAATCTTTGTGTCCTCAACTAAACAAGAAGGGTCATGAGAATATATGCAATGAAAAGTGGTTTTTGATCAATTTTTATTTGTGATTTCATAAAGACTTACAGCATTATAATATTACAGAGGAATAGTTCCACCTGACAGCCACCACCAGCCACAATTTCCAAGGAGTGAAACAACCCAAATGTCATCAATGGATAACTGAATAAAGAAACAAAGAAGAGTTTTAAAAAATGTGTGTGTGTGTGTGTGTGTGTGTGTGTGTGTGTGTGTGTGTGTGTTAATGTTTTTGCAGTCAAAATTCAATGCAAGTTGACATAGCAAAAAAGAATTAAGCAATTAAGTCATGGAGACTGAATCATGATACATAAGTATCTTATGTTCTCTATCCTGCCTAAGAATAGGGCACTTAAAAAAATTTTGTCTCAATTATAGATTGGCTGTACTTGACATTATGAAACACATTCAATTTCAAGCATCAATAAACACAAATACCCAGTGTGTGTTGCTTAGTAATAGATTCATCCATAAACGAGCCTCTATAATTATTTAAATAGAATAAATGAATAACTTGGAATAGTGCAAATATCATGCAAATATGGTCCTGGGAGTTCTAAGACATTAATCATAGCCATTCCCCACCCATCTTCAGGCAAAATTCAACTTCTCACAGGTGTGCATTTTTATTCTTCCTCTATCTCTTCACCCATCAGCTCTCCAATGAAATACAACACTGGAAGGGGAAAAACTGTTTAATTTTATAATGCCTTCTATTTTCTTCTCTTACTATTTCCCTTTTTTTCAGGGGTGGGGCAATAAGTTATGCAAACAGCATAGCGCCAGTAACTTGAGAGCTGGCCAACAACTTTCCCATTGGCAACTTTGAGTAAGCTTGTAAAATTCTTGTGGTAAAATGATTTCAGTTGAATTCCCTTAATGTCTCACAGTTAAAGACTTATTTCATTCTATGATCCCCAGGCCATGGACTTTAAAAATGAAAATTTAAAAATGTGTTTTGGAGAACAAGCAAAGGGTTGCCAACTTTCTCTTCTGCCAAGTAGGGATTTAGAAAAAATAATATTCTTTACTGCGGCAACCATTACACAGACTAAAGAATATTTTTATGTTTTTTAAAATTTTTATATTTATTTATTTTCCCTTTTGTTGCCCTTGTTTTTTTTTTTTTATTGTTGTTGTAGGTATTATTGTTGTTGTTACTGATGTTGTCGTTGTTGGATAGGACAGAGAGAAATGGAGAGAGGAGGGGAAGACAGAGAGGGGGAGAGAAAGACAGACACCTGCAGACCTGCTTCACCACCTGTGAAACGACTCCCCTGCAGGTGGGGAATGGGGGGCTCCAACCGGGTTCCTTAGCCAGTCCTTGCAGTTTGGGCCACGTGCGCTTAACCCACTGTGCCCGACTCCCTAAAGAATATTTTTTAAGGCCAAAGAATCTCATGCTAAAAAAAAAAAGGAGGGAACAGTCAGTCAGTCATCATTCCCAAGGTCATTACTAGAGGAACCATTATACTGATCATGTCAGTTACATGTCAGAATTCTGGTCAAGAAGTCTCTAACACTTAAAGAGCTAAACTACAAATATTTCAATGGAGAATCTTTTTGCAGAGGTGTGGGCAAGATTTTCCAAATACCAAGAGGGAAAGTCAAGCAGGAAGTCATTACTTCTGAGTCTGAAGAGATGAGGAAAGAGGAGAGTGTTTCTGTAAGCAAAGTAAGAACAGGAGTTGGGACAAATCCAGTCATAGCCACAGGACTGGTGGAAGGGGGGTGGGGGGATGTGTGGCGGCCAGGAAAGGCAGCTCACAGGAAGTCCTGGGTTCAAGCCAGACACCGTAGGATGGTACTACAACCTATCTCTCCCTCTTTCTCTCTATCTTATAAAAGTAAATAAATTGGGGGGGTCAGGCGGTAGCACAGCGGGGTAAACGCACATGGTGCAAAGGGCAAGGACACGCAGAAGGACCCACATAAGGATCCCGGTTCGAGCCCCCGGCTCCGCTCTCCACAAGGGCAGGTCACTTCACAAGTGGTGAAGCAGGTCTGCAGGTGTCTGTTTTCCTCTCCCCCTCTGTCTTCCCCTCCTCTCTCCATTTCTCTCTGTCCTATCCAACAACAACAATAACAATAACCACAACAATGCTAAAACAACAAGGGCAACAAAAAGGGGGAAAAAACAGTCTCCAGGAGCAGTGGCTTCGTGGTGCAGGCACCAAGCCCCAGCAATAAGCCTGGAGGCAAATAAATAAATAAATAAATAAAAGTAAAAACAAAAATAATAAAAAATATAATAATAAATTAATGGAGCAGGCATTAGCGCACCTGGTTAAGCACACACATTACAGTGCACAAGGACCTCCTGGTCCCCCACCTGTAGAGGAAAAGCATCACAAGTGGTGAGGCAGGGCTGTGGGTGTCTCTCTGTCTCTTTTTCTCTCTATTTTCCCCTTCTCTCTCAATTTCTCTCTGTCTCTATCCAATAATAAATACATAATAAAAAAATTTTAAGGTAAATAGATTAAAAGTTAAAGAAAAAAGGATAAAGAACAAGAAAGATAAAGGCTGAATAAATATCATATCTAGTTTTCCCACGCTGTCTGAACTCAACTAGAAAACCAGCAAACAAAAGGGTCTCAAGTGCTGGGTTCCCGAGTCAGCTTCTTGGAATGAAAGCAGGTCTAAATAGGTGGAAAATGGACTTGGGATGGGCTCCACTGGTGCTGACTAATGACAGACAGTCAAAAGGATGAGTGTGTGAATGCGCCCCCCAACCCCCACCACTGCCTCCACCCTTCATTTCAGTGACAGGAAAATTACAAGGGAGAATTTATTTTAAGATACAATGCTGTTGGTAATTATATACTTGATACTTGTGTCCATTAATGCCTCAAGAGCCAATGTTGTAACATGAAGTGATGTTTAAATGGGTAACTTGTTCCAGAACTTCATTTTTATCATGTGGGTATAAAATAGAAGCTGTACTATCTTTACTCCCTCTGGAGCACTTTGAATGAGTTAAGTAGTGTCAGAATATAGCAACCTCTCAGCCTCTGAGACTTTTCCTACCCCGTACACCTTCAGAATCACCTGGGTATTTTAACAATAAATATATTGGTGCTGAAGAAATGGCTTCCCATATAAGGCACCTGCTTAGCCATGTGCAAGGTCCAGGTTCAAACACATACATTACATGGAATATGGCAGGGTACTGGAGGAAGCTCTGATACTATGGTGTCCCTCTCTCTCTCTCTCTCTCTCTCTCTCTCTCTCTCTGAGGGAGAAAACTGCTCAGTAGCAATGAAATTGCACAACTGCAAAGTCCAAACTGCTCTGTCATATATCTATGGTTCATACCCAATAACTGATATGGAGTGAAACTTGGTATAGGAAATTTTTTAAAAAATGGTTTTTTTTTTTTGGTTTGTTTTGCTTTAACTCAAGAAATGATAGAATTCCCATCTACTTTATACCCAGCCTCTAGAATTATCAACATCATATGCTCGTATATAGTGCCTTGGTCCCAATCAATTAACTAATATTGATACATGTCTTTTTAATTAAATTCATTTTTTCAGATGTCTTTATTTTTCTAATGTTCTTTTCTGTGCTGGGGTCTCACCAGGGTTACCACATTACATTTAATTATGACATCTGTTCTGCTTGACTATGGTCATTCCTCAGTTTCTCTCTCTCTTTTGATAATATTTATCATCTCCTGATAAAAAAAATGGTAACAAAAATACTATCAGAGGTCTTGAGAAGCAGCATAATGTTTACTCAAAGAGACTTTCATGCCTAGGGCTCCAAGGTCCCAGGATCAATCCCCAGCACCATCATAAGCCAGAGCTGAGCAGTACTCTGGTATCGCTCTCTTTCTATATCTCCCTCATTAAAATAAATAAAAATATTTTTAAAAGAATACTAGGTGGTCGCTTGCCTGGTTACATGAACACAGTACTATGTGCAAGGACCCAAGCAAGGACCGGGGTTCAAGCCCCCACTCCCCACCTGCAGGGGTGTCGCTTCACAAGTGCTGAAGCAGGTCTGCAGGTGTCTGTCTTTCTCTCCCTCTCTATGTCCTCCTCTCCTCTCAATTTCTCTCTGTCTTATTGAAAAAAATGGGGGGGGAGGGGAAATGGCCACTAGGAGAGGCAAACTCCTAGTGCCAGCAATGCCCTCTAGTGAAATTAACCCTGGAAGCAAAAGAGAGACAGAGAGAAAGAAAGAGAAAGAGAAGATAATATTAAGGCACTTTATACAACAAAATACTAAGTAAGGGCGGCTTTATACAAAGCCCCTCATTTGGAATCCAAGTTATGTTTGTCTCACAGTTATTTGTGGCCACATATAAAGGGAAAGATCACAGAAGTAAAAGACAAGTTTTAACACCTTGAGGTTACACACTCTCAACGTGACTTATTACCATTCAGATTGACCTTAACCTCCTGAGTGAGAGTGCTTGTCAGATTTATCCCCTGGAAAGTTCATTATTTCCCCTTTCCATGCTGCATTGTATGTGTTCGTATTGTGTGTGTGTGTGTGTGTGTGTGTGTGTGTGTGTGTGTGTGTTAGAGACAAGAGTATCCCAGCATCATTTTTTTTTTTTTAATTTTGGATAGGACAGAGAGAAATGGAGAGAAGAGGAGAAGACAGAAAGAGGAAGAGATAGACACCTGCAGACCTGCTTCACCGCCTGTGACCTCCCTGCAGGTGGGGATCTGGGGACTTGAACTGGGATCCTTATGCCCGTCCTTGCGTTTTGCGCCATGTGTGCTTAACCCACTGTGCTACCACCTGACCCCCACAGCACCATTTTTTTAGATCAGTCATATATTTTTTGTTTTGCTTTTTTAATTAGTGATATTAAAGTGGTTCATATGACAACAAAGATAGAGCTACACACACACACACAAAAAAAAAAAACCCACCACCAAAGTTCTGTGCTGCTAGGCAACCACCAGGTGTCTTTCACGTGTGGGATATAGAGAACTGATGCACATGAGAAAGGAGGGAAGGAAGGAGGGAAGGAAGGAAGGAAGGAAAGGAAGGAAGGAAGGAAGGAAGGAAGGAAGGAAGGAAGGAAGGAAGGAAGGAAGGAAGGAAGGGCTCAACTTGTCTTTGAAGAACTATGATGGGCATCATTGGAGAGTTGGGGGGGAGGGAGGATACATGACCACTTTTATGATGTTCTACTGTAGCCAGACAATCAAGCCTAGCTCACTCAAGCATGTAAGTTATAGGCTATATCACGCTCCCATCACCTTCCCTGGTCCTCCATATTATATCTTTGGCAGGAAGTTAAACCTTTTCCACAACTGGGTCCCCAGTGGTTCCATAACATCCTCTGCCCAACCTCTCTGACGCATCACTCTTCCATTGGGGTTGCATATCTTTTCAGTTCCACTGGTTTCTTCCTGTTGTTCCTTGAATATGCTAGGCCCAGCCTCTAGATTGGCGTCTTTGTGTTTGTTATTTCCTTAATCTAGAAGTCTCTGCCTGAAGATGTTCATGCCTCACTCCTTTGCCTTACTCAGGTGTCTATTAAAATGTCACTTTTACAGTGAGATCTTCCTTGGGGTAAAACTGCAACTTCCCACATGGCAACCTTCCTGTGTCATCTTTCTCTGTAGCAGTTCATCTTACGTGACAAATATCACTGTCTTTCTCTGTTTACTAGACCATCAGCTCCTCCAAGGAAGCATGCAGAACAGTACATAAATAGTTGACATTGAACAAATCATCTATAACTAGTCTTCTGATGGAAAAAGAACTTCTT